>NC_032027.1:10846102-10862380 GCF_001865875.1 Lupinus angustifolius | reverse complement strand
ACCAAACCCTTCAGCATGGGTTTGGTCCCTTGACCAAGTAGCTTACTCACCTTTGTGTATGACTCACCAAAGCTAGTTGTGGCTATGAGACCTAGCTATTGTGAGCTACTTCTGAAAAGCCTATGGTGGGCTGCTTGAGGTGAGGTCTTGTATGACTTCATGGTTTGCTTGATGGTTAAGTCAAGTCTGGTAAGCACCGCCGAACACACCTGCTTCACCGCTGAGCTGCTAGTTCAGCAGCTTCTGACCGTGTTCACTGAACGTGGCTTGGTGCTTGCTGATCTGGCCAGGAGTCTGGTTCTCCCATGAGCAGCTTGGTTGGACCGCTGAGCAGCTTGTTCAGCAGCTTGGTCTTGTGCCAAGCTCGTGTCTGACCGTGTCAAGCATATTTCTGACCGTGTCAGGCCTAGTCTGGTGCTAGGCTGAGCGGCTAAGCAGGTCCACTCAGCTGCCTGGTTGAGCAGTTTGGTCCAGGTCAGGCAGGTGGCCAAGTCAGGTAGGTGGCTAGGTCAACTCAATGGGGCTTGTTCCATGCTCAGCTGCCTGGTTGAGCACCTTGATTTTCTTGACTTTTGTTGCTTTTTGACCATGAATTTTTTCTCTTCTTTTCTTCATTTTATTTCCTACAAAATACATAAAAAGGCAATACCAACACAAATATACCAAATTCTGATATTTTATACAAAAAGTATTGTTTTAAGTTGGTTTTTCTCAATTATGCTTAAGATAAGTGCCATAAAAGTGTATGAGTTTTAGGTATGTTTGGCACTTATCAATCATCTAGTTTATTATATTTTCATGCATTAATCATACATGTTATATGTGCATATTAGGCATAATATAATTGCTAAAACATGTATAGGAGTTAAGCATAACATATAAGTAGTTTACCATATAATCATGTTTTGATATATGATGGTTAATCGACTAACCTGGTGACTTAATCGATTAATGTGTCTGTTTTCTGTTATAACTATTTTTTGTTTTAACTGCGTAACTGATTGCAACGGTTTGAAGGGTCAAATCTGTTTTGTATAAGTTCTGGCAAATTGCAAATCTGGAAAATTGCAGAAACGTGTAGCATTGCATACTATTGTTTAGAATTGATTAGAGAGCATATTTTCGTGATTTACTGTGTAATAGGTAGAGAGAGATGCATGTGTGAGGAAGAGAGATTAACATGCTTAGTTGAAGTTGTTCATGGTGTTTTGCATGCTGTTTTCATATGCCTAATCTCATCCATTCTTTCTTGCATGTTCATGCATTCTTGCTAGAGATTTTAAGAGAAATATTTTGTGTTTACTGCTTTGTATTAACTCACATATGCATTATGGCTTGTCTTACTTGAGAGTGAGTTAATCTTTGAGTTTTTCGTTGTTGTAAATTTAGCATTTTAGTGCTTGGTAAAACTTGTTTTTTGTAAACTGTTTTTGTACTTTGGGTTTAGTCTCTTGGTGTCTTACCACCATTGAGATAGAGTGAATCTTCACCAAGACTAGGGGGTCTTGAATTTAGAGCGGGGATCTTGGCTGGGGCTGGATTGCGAGAAAGGTTTTCTCAGGCGATAGGGATAGTCAAACCAAGGTTAGAGGCTCTTGAAATTCAAGAAAGAAGCGTCTAGAGTCTTGTAATTGAATTGGTGTATGTGACAATACAAAGTGTTGAATATAGTATAGAGAAATCTCCCAATATCATAAGGGAAATATAGTGAGAAATCTCCCAATATCAAATTTGGTGTATGTGACAATACAAAATGTTGAATATAGTGAAGAGAAATTCAATAAAGAAGCGTCTCCACAAACGAACCAGGATAAAAATCCATTTGTGCAAGTTGTTCTCTCTTAATCTCCTTTATAATTCTCACTGTTTTAATTCGTGATTGAAGCTGATATTTTGTATACTAATACTTTGCTATAGCCTTGTTAATATTGCATAAAAATATTTGTTGGATCTCTGCTTAATTGTTGGTAAATAACTGCGCAACTAGTTGATCTAGTAATTCTAGGCTGTTTTCTAGAACTGGGTTTTGGTGCGAGGAGTGGTAACTGATAACCACTACACCTATTCAACCCCCCCCCCCTTCTAGGTGTGTTTAGGCCACTAATACCTAACATTAGGTTTGTGGAAACATAAAAAATACAACCTGCAAATTGTCAAATAACACTTACTCCCTTTTTGGCATGATAAAAAAAGTATGGAATGATTTTAAGAATTGTATACTAACTTAACCAAGTCAGAGGCTATATGATTGATCAAGCAGTTAATGAATTGAACAAATGCACAACTTTACTGCAAATAATCTATTATCTACTAACAGTAATTGATTATTGTGCCGAATAATCGAATTTTTTTATGGTTTAGAGACGTGCAAATATGATGTGAACCCCAAAGAGCCTAACCTTGATTATGATGACCTTGAAGGCATAAGTGGTCCTACGACTAGGGCTAGGGAAAAAAGGGCTGAAAATGCCCTTGGACAACTCATCGGGTTGATCCCTGATGGTGAGCCAAAACTAGCACAAGAGGGTCTAAAGATGCTCACTAGCATCTTAGTTCAAGGTTATGACCGAGCCAAAGACGGACTAGGCCATGCGCTTGAGACAGGCCACGGGTCTGGCTGAGGCGCCAAAATTGACCCTGACACGGAACTAGGCGCAATACCTGACCGAGTTGAGATCCCTGGTGCATTAGGCGTGAAATCTGACCGAGACAACTCTGACCAAGTTGAGGTCCTTGGCGCACTAAGTGCTGAACCAGGCGCTGGGCCAATCTGGCCTGGCCAGGAAATTTGACCGAGGCGCATATGCCTAGCGTGCCGCATCCGGCACTAGGCGTAGCCTGACCGAATCAGGCCTAACTAATTTATTTAGCATTGAACATTTTTAATTTTGATAATAAATGTGTGGTCTATTTTAAGTGTTTTAATCATAAATCTGCCCATAAATAAATTCCAGTTTGAAAAATGGCTCGTGGATGACCAAGCCAAGCCTAAGTGTAACTAACACTTTAATGCTTGGACCAACTTGTATTTTTCATGAACCAAAGTCATTCTAACTTAGTCTAATATTATTTGGCAGGTAAATAAAGACTATTGTAGACGTTGGAGGAGGATTGCTCGAGGGGAATCAAAATATGACCATGGAGGAGCTTAATGGAGCATTTATGGTGCTTAAACACCTTGTCTGGACCGTTGGAGCTAAATTCACGTGAGAACATTTCATCCAGAGGAATCCTAAGTCACTTTCAGAGCTGTTGGAGCAAAGATGCTCAAGTGGATATAGCATGTGGTCGTTGGAGACCTTAATTGTGCATTAATGGTGCATTATGCACATGTTCTAGCCGTTTGCAGCCTACCAACTGGCACCAACGACATCCTAAGCTATTTAGTGCATGATTACTCATCATACAGCTGAGGGAATTTCCTTCCTTGACAAAGGGAATGCTATGCCAAGCATAAGTGCACCCGAGGACCATTAAGGAGGCTTTAACATCAACAAATCCCATGTGCCGAATTAGAAGTCAAACAAGAATCCTATGGAGCTCATCAAAGCCTAGCCATAAGCATTATGGAGTCATCAAGTCTCATTCATCATATGACTTAATTGTGAGTCGTGCACTTAAGGAGAAATGGAATCCTATGCTCTTCACAATGCAATTGTGGCATCCAAGGCATCCTAGGCATAAGTCATTATGTTTGTCTTTCAATTGTAATAAAGCACACGAAATACATGTGCTCATGTCTTTACCATCCGAATGTAGTCTAGTTTAGGAGTAGATTCATTTGGCTTTTGGTATCATATGTTAAGATTACCATGCATTAGCCTTACTAGCTTAATGTTAGCCAACCGTGGGAGCCTAGTTGATTGTCTATAAATGTAAGACTTTTGCAATGGAATAAACATGTTAAGTTGAATCATAATTCTTTGTGAGTTGAGGATTGTATCCTTGTGAGAGTATTCTCCAAACCTTCTTGGCTGAACCAAGATTAGAAGTTCTTACCAAGAATCAAGTTCTTGTGGCGAGCATCACTATGGCTTATCAACACCTCAAGTATTGTGGTGCCTTCACCTCAAATCTATTCCATATTCTTTTATCCAATTTCATATTTATGATTCCTACTTTATTCTCAAAACCTCTAGTCAACCGTGAGCTTGGATCAAGCACCAACCAAGATAGATCGTTCAAGAGCCTTTTATCCAAGAGGTTCACATCAAAATATCATAACAATTTTAAGCATAATACTATCCATTTTTCATATAGAATCACATAGAATGACCAGGTAGATAAAATATGATCAATAATAACGTATGTTATGCATTCATAAAGTCAAAATGGTAAATATTCAAGAAATTCCAATGAAAAACCATAATACAAGAAAATAAGAGGTTCAAGTGGATTACAACCATAGAGTTAAGTGAAGCAAACTTAAACATAACAAAATATAAGTCCATAACACAACAAGCTCAAAACACACACACACCCTAGACTGATACCTAACTAGGACAAGCTATACATTCCTAAGCTAGACTAGTTTTCAAGTGGTGGTGGTGATGCAGGATAGCCACCCTTGGTAAGGATTGAAAACCAGTGTCAATGTGTGCATTGAGATGTTCTTCTTCATCAGTCCTCTCAAGATCCATGGTAGTTTGATCCTCTTGATACGTCCATTCTACACCATATTTTTAAATTCTCATTTTGTGAATCAAATTGTCACTCACCAAGTGTTGTGGGGAATTCACGTTCATAATTTCCTCATTTGATGTATCAATCCCAGGATGATCAATAATGGGAAAAAAAGATCACATATGCCAGCAGTCTCGATGAAGAGGATGCAATCCCAGACATGACCTTGAGGATTTCTATAGGCCAGTTAACCATAATTCCCTCTTTAATAGCGAACATCAACTTAAGGTCGTTGATGGTGGGTTGAGTGTGGTTGATGTTCCTCTAAACTAAAATATATGCAAGTAGATAATGTAGCAATTTGTTTTCAACCGAAAATGCACCAACTTTCGTTGCATCACCATGAGTATAGAAGTGATATTATCTAAGACATGATTTATACATCTCCTCAGTATAATATGATTCCCATGACTCATCATGGAAATCACCTAGAGGAGCTCCATCACTTGTAAGACCTCTAAAATTCAGAAATATATCAGCATCCAAATGAAACAGTTTTCCGTTCACCAAACTCATATACATACCATTCTTGTATTGAAAGTCTGCATAGAATTTCCTAACTAGTGATGGATATATGTTACCATTTAACTCGATGAAGATGGTAACTCCTTGTACCTCTAATTGGTGTGGAAACTTAAACCCTTGTTGCACTATCCATGTAATGTCAGTATATCTAATATAAGTTTGCTTTCTTCCAAGGAACCTAGCCAATCTCTCTGCCTGGAGATTTAGAGTATAATACGGATTACTCCTTGTTGAGGTTCTGCCTGCTCTAGCACGAGATGGACCATCGATTTCAGAAGGTTTGTTGTGTTTTGTAGTGTGCTTCATGCGCTAAGGTCTCTCATCATTCATCTTGTAGAAAGGGGATTGTATAATCAATTAACCAATCAATTTTTCAAATTGAAACTTAGGGTTTGCGAATTGGGAATTTTTGGGAAAAATGGATTTTGAAGAAATTGAATGGATTTGAATGTAGAGATGATAGATAGGAGAGAAGGGGATGCACGAATTTGAACTTAGTACATCTAAGTTTCAAAAAATTTGGAAAGGGGATAAAGATTGAGGAATTAGGGTTTATGTGAATTTACCCTAGATTGAATACTTCAATCTGTTTTACTGTTGTTCGTAATCGATTATTTGTAGGTGATAATCAATTATCACTATGAGAATTTTCAGAATTGTAAAAATGTTCTCCTATATAAGCGATTAATCACTGATAGTAATCGATTATTTTTTAAAATAATTTTGCTCGGTTTATCAATTATAATATTGCACAATCGATTACCTACAGTAATAACACATATTTAAGTGTGTTTTGTGTAATTCCATGTGGATGCTAAGATACTATTGGTAAAAGCCTATTCTAAGAGTCTAAGACACATTACAATACAAGCAAAACGATCATGAACTCCATTATATACAAGAATCAAGCATTCAACCCAAGTAACATATAGCCATATATTGGAGGCATGGCAAAGTAAAATACAAAACCTTAAGCATGCTAACATAGATATGATTCATCAAGAGTTTCGAGTTCTCTTCGTAAAACAAAGAATGTTTCCCTAGGTAGAGGCTTGGTGAAAATATCGGATAGTTGCTTTGAGGTTTCCACAAACTCAATAATGTAATCATCTTTTGGCACATGATCACTAAGAAAATGATGCCTAATTTAATATGCTTAGTTCTAGAAGGCAATATAGGATTCTTAGATAGGTTTAGGGCACTAGTGTGTGAAGAAGATCTTGCTCCTGACCTTGGCATGGTATTGATGAAGACACCAACATCACATAAATAATAAAAGAAAGAAGACTTATGAAGAAATGAAGATAAAGCTTCAAGGAATTAGAATCTAAGTCTATAGGTACTTCTATCCTTATACTCTATTATATACAAATAGTAGAAATTCTCAAAAGTATTTTAAGAAGAAAATTGAAAACTATAAGTATAAATGAAAACAATTTCCAAAATATTGTGTAACATGTTAGTAGATCTAAGTAATAGCTTACCAGAACTAAGTAACAGGTTACATGAGTGAGAAACGAGTTACCCAAAAAAAACTGAACAGGGTAATTAATTACACCCATTTGAGTAACCGATTACACATTTTAGTAATCAAGTATTCAGTTGCATAAAATACTTGGGTAATCGATTACATCCTATGAGTAACCGATTACATTGTGTGTTAATCAATTATTCAATTGGACAGAATGTTTGAGTAATGGATTACATCCTTTGGGTAATCAATTACAATGTGTGATAATCAAGTACTCGGTTGGACAATATGTTTCGATAATTGATTACATCAATGATATAAATTGAGAGCCATTGCACCAGTTTTCATATTTAAATTGTATAACTTTCACCCCAAACAAAATGGTTTCATTCCAATTAAATCCTACCTTTTCATAGAGGTGTTATGGATGATTAGAAAGCCTATTTAAAGGCATTGAAACTCATAATTCATAACACACAACACATATACACAATCTAAACCTTTCTTAAATACTTGCTCTGCACTTTTTGCATCTTGTTCTTAACTTTCAGAATATATTTTCTGAAGTTGCCTTAAGTGTTGTTTCAAAGTTAATTAAACTTTCTGAGCATTATTATTAAGTGTATATAAAGAGTTATTGGATTGCAAGAGTTCATAGTTTCAAATCTTGTAAAGGCAATCCTTGTTATAGTTAATCTTCATTCAAATTGTGGAATTACTTTCTTTCACAAGGGTGTGATAAGAAAGAGGATAGAGTCACTTGGAAAGGTTGTTTTCCAAAGAGTGATATAGGTATTAGAGAGTGAGTAAGGTACAAGGAAATCTCGGGGTGAGAATATGTAATAGCTACTCTTAATATATAGTGAAGAAATATATTGTCCTGAAATAGTACTGGATGTAACCTTCGGTGGACAAGAAGGTGAACATATATAAAATTCTCTAAGTACTCTCTTGTCCTTTATCTTTTGAAATTTGTTTGATATTTTTCTGCATAACTTTTTCCGCTGCTACTAACTCTGATAATTGCAGAAAAATCTGACAAAGATTTAAGACAACTACCCCCCCCCCCTCTCTTAGTTGCCATCTTAGTATTACAATTGGCACCAGAGCTTTTTTTTTGAGTAAGTTATTCTCAAAACTAATCATGTATCTAAGATGGCCTCAAGATCATTTCTGTGAATAATGGCGCCTCCACTTCAAACCAGAACTTCACATGTTTTGAATGTGGTAAGCCTGGTCATATTAAGATGGATTGTCCAAACCTGAAAAAGAATGCCTTCAAAGGCAAAAATGAAATGAGTACTGGACAAAGAGCCTACGTAGCTTGGGAAGACAATGACACCAGTTCTGCATCTAAACCAGAAAATGCAGAACAAGCACATCTCTCACTAATGGCATCTCACCACTCTAATGATGAAGAGGAAAATGAAACTAACATATTTTATTCTTCTGAATTGCAACTTGCATTTAATGATTTGCATGATGAATATGTTAAACTTACTAAATTATTTTTAAAACAAAAAACTGAGTTAGAAGTAATCAGAAATAAACCATCATCTTCTTCATGTCAAAACTGCATTACTCTTGAAAAGAAAGTTTCAACATTAAGTCTTGAACTTAATAAATTAAACAAGAGTAGCAAAAATCTAGACAAGATAATTAAAGATCAGAGACATTCTACAGACTGAAGAGGTCTTAGCTATTCTAACAATCAAGTTTCTAAGAAACAAAATGTCTCAACAAAAACAAACTTTCAGAAACAAGGTATCCATGCTTTTAATTGTAATAACAATAAATCTAAGATACATAAACATCATCCCATATGTACTTATTGTAAGAGCCATGGGCATACACCAAACACTTGCATGATTAAAAAATATGGTGTGCACTTAGGTCACTATAGATGGGTTAAGAAATGTGCTAACCATGTAGGATCCAAATAAAATTGGGTATGTTACATATGTTGAGATGTTTGCAATCTGTGGTGTTTGGACAGCGGCTGCTCAAAGCACATGACAGCCGACAAAGATAAGTTCTCTGTCCTTACTCCAAGGGACAAAGGCTATGTAACATATGGTGACAACAATAGAGGAAAAATACTTGGAGTTGGTAGAATCGGTAAGCCACTTTCCACAATTATAGAAGGATTATTATATGTCAAAGGACTCAAGAACAACTTATTGAGCATAAGTCAACTATCTGACAAATGATTTCATGTGACATTCTACCGTGATAAGTGCATCATCGAAAGTAAGGATTCTAAAAACTCTAAACTAATTGGTAAGAGGATAAATAATATATAAATGATTGACATAGATTCTTCTTTACGAATAAAATGTTTAGTTGCTAATAATAATCATGATGCATGGCTTTGGCATAGGAGAATTTCTCATATTCATATGGATCATTTTTGAATAATCTAATTAAGAAAGATTTAGTTGTTGGTTTACCCAAAATGAAGTGTGTTGAAGACAAACTATGTAGTGCTTTTCAAATGGGTAAACAAACAAAAACATCTTTCAAACCTAAGCATGTGGTTTCTACCGATAGAGCCATTGCAGTTACTACACATGGAGTTATTTGGCCCCTCAAGGACCAAAAGTTATTGTGGTAACTACTATGCTCTTGTTATAGTAGACGATTATTCAAGATATACTTTGACTGTATTCTTAGTTCATAAGAATGGGGCATTCAACGCCTTTAGCAAATATGCTAAAAGAGTTCAAAATGAAAAAACACTGAAAATCGATGTTATAAGAAGTGATCATGGGGGAGAACTCCAAAACACTTCTTTTAAAGAATTTTATAATGATCATGGTATTAATCACAATTTTTATGCTCCTAGAACACCACAACAAAATGGTGTTGTAGAGAGAAAGAATCGGTCCTTAGAAGAACTTGCTCGTACAGTGTTGAATGAAACTAATGTCCCAAAATACTTTTAGGCTGATGCAGTTAGTACAACATGTTATGTTTCAAACAGAGGTCTTATAAGACCAATTCTCAAGAAAACCCATATGAACTCTTTAAAGGTAGAAAACCAAACATTTCTCATTTTCATGTATTTGGTTGTAATTTTTTTGTTTTAAATGGTAAAGACAACTTAGGCAAGTTTGTTGCAAAAGCCGATGAAGGACTCTTTCTAGGCTACTCTCTTACGAGTAAAGCATGTCTAATTTTCAATAAAAGAACTCTAGCTATAGAAGAATTTTTTCATGTGTCTTTTGATGAAACCAATCCTATAATAAAGGATGGGTTAACTCTTGATGAAGAGAACTTGCCAAGTTCCCTTTTAACAGAAGAGTCTTTTACTAATTCAACGACCAATACTGAGCATTTAAAATTAAATGATACGTTATATTCTCAAGAAGAACATATTCATTCTGATTTACCCAAAGAATGGAGAACTCATCGAGATCATCATATTGACAACATTATTGGCAATATACGTTAGGGTATCACTGCCCGTTTAAAGCTAAATGTTGCGTGTTTAAACATGGCCTTTGTTTCTCAAATAGAACCTTCCAAGATTCATGATGCAATTGAGGATGAACACTGGATTCTTGCTATGCAGGAAGAGTTAAACCAGTCTGAGAGAAATGAATTTGGGAACTTGTTCCTAGACCATATAATAGGCATGTTATCGGAACTTGTTGGGTATTCCGTAACAAATCAGATGAAAATGGAATCATTGTTAGAAATAAAGGAGACTAGTAGCACAAGGATACAACCTAATAGATTTTGATGGAACCTTCGCTCCTGTTGCTAAACTTGAAGCTATTCGATTGTTACTTTCATATGCTTGCTCTTTAAACTTTCAGTTATATCAAAATGGACATAAAGAGTGCATTTCTTAATGGTTATATACAAGAAGAGGTGTTTGTAGAACAACCTCCAGGTTTTGAAGACTACAAACATCCTTCTCATGTTTATAAACTAAAGAAAGATCTATATGGCTTAAAGTAAGCTCCTCGTACTTGGTACAATCATCTAACAAACTTTCTACTTGAAAAAGGTTGTACCCAAGGAAAGGTCGACACTACACTTTTTATTAAGAAAATAAATCATCATACTCTTCTTGTTCAAATATATCTAGATGATATTATTTTTTATTCTACTAATGAGATTTTGTGTAGTGATTTTGGAAAAATGATGCAAGGGAAGTTTGAAATATCTATGATAGGGAAGTTAAATTATTTCCTTGGATTGCAAATCAAACAACTCAAGGATGGTATTTTTGTAAGTCAATCCAAATACTGTAGAGATTTGCTAAAAAGATTTGAAATGGATGGCTGCAAGCCAATAGCCATTCCTATGGATTCTGGTACATACATCGATATAGATGAAGCTGAAAAATGCAATGACATATCAAAGTATTGAGGTATGATTGGTTCCCTACTTTATTTAACTGTCATTTGACTTCATATAATGTTTAGTAAATGTTTGTGTGCATGTTATCAATCAAAACCAAAAGAATCACATTTAGTTGCTGTCAAAAGAATAATGAAATATCTAAAAGGCACAACCGATGTTGGATTATGGTATCCAAAAGGAAGTATATGTGATTTGGTTGGATATTCTGATTCAGATTTTGCTGGATGCAAAACTGAGAGAAAATTTACAAGTGGTACTTGTCATATATTAGGAAATGCACTGGTTTCATGGTCATGCAAGAAACAAGCTTGTGTTGCCCTAAGTATTGTTGAAGTAGAGTACATAGCAGTAGGTAGTTGTTGTGCCCAAGTGTTGTGGCTTAAACAACAATCACGAGATTATGGCTTAGACTTAGGCTGCAGTCTCCTAAAATGTGACAATACTAGTGCTATAAATCTCAGAAAGAATCCAGTAATGCATTCTAGTACCAAACACATAGATATAAGACATCACTTCCTTAGGGACCATATCGAAAACAAAGATGTGTCTGTAGAATTTGTTGATACTCATGACCAACTAGCGGATATATTTACTAAACTTTTTGCAAAAGAACATTTCTATAACATTAGACAAGAATTATGCATACTTGGTGAAGCTTACTTGTCCTAAATGCTTATACATGATTATATGTTTGCTTCATTATGTTTTTCTTATGCCTACTTGTACTTAAAATTGCTTAATTTTGTTCAAAATTTTCATTTCTGGGGTATATAATCGATTACTTCAAGTAAATAATCGATTATCAGACATCATTATGCCTGCAAATTCGAAATTTTAGGGTCAGTAACTGATTACTCTAGAGTAACCGATTACTCTGGAGTAACTGATTACTGCATTGGGCAGGAACTTTCAGTAACTGATTACCCATTTGCATAACCGATTACCTAAGGTTGTTGTTTGAAATCTGAGAATTTTCTATGTTGAGTAACCGATTACTCACTTTGAGTAACCGATTACTCTGACCAGTATTTAAGTTTTCCTCCTCATTTCTCTATTTTTGATTCGATTTGCGTGATTTTTGAGTCGTTTCATATTACTTTTTCAATTCTAAACACTTATATTCCGTAGATATCGTGTTTAGTGGCCTAAACAAAAAATCCCTAAATCTCTCAAACCTCAAAAACCTAACTTTTCAAAAAAACTCAATCATTGGCTTCATCATCAAGGGCTAAGAAGCAATGCACTAGTGTGTCTCAAAAGAAGCAAGGTACTTCATCTTTTGAAGCTAACCCTCTGGATTTGGCACGTCTACTTGCTAATGATGAACAAAACAAAGTTTTCTCAAAGAATATCCTTGGACGCTCAATATTTGCTCCTAAGTATGCAAATGTGAGTAACTTTGAGTTTGAAGATTTCCATTTCCCTATTATACTTAGGCAACAAGATCTTTTTAATTCCTGTAAAGAATCAAATGCCTATTATCTTGAACTTGTTAAAGTATTTTACTACAACTTGAACTTTAGGAAGAATCGTTTAACATGCAATGTGAAAGGAAAAGAAATTGTTTTAGATGTGAAAACATTTAGTTCAATATGTTGTAATATACTCTATCAAGGTAGCATAAAAGATTTATGTCTTGCATGTGAATGAGATAACTATGATAGAAAACTTTCTACTACTCTATCCATAGATTCTCTATACGGGAAATAGAAATTCCTAAGCAACTGGCTTTAGGTGAAACTGTAAAGAGTAGAGATATCCTTGTTGTAGGAAATCTCACTCTCGAAGATCGTTTGATTCATTACTTTATGAGCTATGTCATTCTTCCAAAATTTTCAAATCATTCTCAAATTAATGACATGGAACTGCAATCGATGTATGCTCTTAAGCATAAGCTTTCAATCAAATGGGCTTTCACAATAATGAGATAAATGTGGTCTATACGAGAGACTCACAACCCTTTTGCCTTATGCAATCTCCATTACCAAAGTACTTGAGCATTTTGGTTTATCCACTGCTGGTGAATCTAAAGTCACACTTGATGCACGCGATTGTAAAATCGATGTGGATGTGATCCACAAAATGGGCTTCTTTCGAGATCCCATTGATAGAATCTATAAGCATTGAAGTGATAGACAAGCTACACCTGCTGATCAAAATGCAAATGTCTCTGCTAACCCTTCTTAACATCAACCTTATGAGTTTCATGTTGAGTCTTCTTCATCTGCTACCATGCCTTCCAATCAAGATGATCATGGATGAGTTATTCTCTCTTCGAGGCTACATCTCTAACCGGATGGATGCTCTTGATGCTCAGAATCAACAAGTCCAATTTGAGCTTCAACATCTTTCTTATAAGATCAATAACATGGATCTTGATGACGATAACACTAAGCCTGAGTCTTAGAACATTTGTTGTCTAGGATTCCTACTTGCAATGTTGCATGATTGTGGACAGATTGTTGGTTTGTTGTTTTTCTAGTTATGTTTGCACAATGTATGAACATCATTTATGTTTTCTGCTATGCTATGTTACCTTTATATTTTCTATATACATATTGTATGTGTGCTGGACTCTTGGCTTTTCTTATTTTTGATGAAGTCAAAAGGGGGAGAAAAGTTGGGAGAGTGTATTTTCTGTTTAGAAATATTTCAGGCGCATAACTCCAAATCAAAGGGGGAGCATGCTCAAGCCAAGTTAGAATATCATAAAGTATGATATTCTCATAAAACTACAATGTCAAGAAGATATTGATTTGTGATTATCAAAAAGGGGGAGATTGTGAAAAAGATCTTGCTCCTGACCTTGGCACGGTTTTAATGAAGACACCAACATCACATAAAGACGAAAAGGAATAATACTTATAAAGACAATGAAGATAAAGCTTCAAAGAATTAGAATCTAAGTCTATAGGTACTTCTATCCTTATACTATATTTTATACAAATAGTAGTAATGCTCAAAAGTATTTTAAGAGAAAATTGAAAACTACAAGTATAAATGAAAACAATTTTCAAAATCTTGTGTAACATGTTACTAGATCTAAGTAACGGGTTACTGTGACTAAGTAACAGGTTATCAGAACTAAGTAGTAGGTTACATGACTGAGAAATGAGTTACCCAACAAAACCTGAACATGGTAATCGATTACACCATTTGAGTAACCGATTATACATTGTAGTAACCAGGTATTCAATTGAACAAAATAGTGGGGTAATCGATTACATCCTTTGAGTAACCGATTGCACTGTGTGATAATCATTTATTCAGTTGAGCATAATGTTTGAGTAATGGATTACATCCTTTTGGTAATCGATTACACTGTGTGATAATCAATTTCTCAGTTGGACAGAATGTTTGGGTAATCGATTACATCAATGATGTAATCGATTACTGAGAGTTATTGCACCAGTTTTTAGATTTAAATTATACAGCTTTCACCCCAAAAGAAATGGTTTCATTCCAATTGAATCCTACTTTTTCATAGATGTGTTATGATTGATTAGAAAGCCTATTTAAAGGCATTGAAACTCATAGTTCATAACACACAACTCAAATACACAATCTAAGGGTGTGTTTGTTTTGACCATTTTATGTTTTCATTTTCAATGAAATTAGAAAATGAGGGTGAAAACATGTTTGCTATGTTGTTTTCATTTCATATTTTTGAAAACATGAGCTTCATTTCCGGAAATTTTGAAAATGAAAAAATATCATTTCCAATATTTTCAATAATAAGACAATGACATTTTATTGAAAATTTTAAGACTTTTATTACTCCATTCGATCTATATCTTTTGATGTTTTAACGTTTTCATGTTATTCCAAATCTTTTGATGTTTTGAAAACCCAATATACATTTATATTTTACTTTCCAATTATACCCTTATTTATTACTAATATTTTATCCACATGTTTCTTCATTTCATTTTTAATCCAGTTTTTTATGTGTATTAAATGTGACTATTTTAGTCAAGTTTTATTGAATTTTTAATTCATTTAATATTTTTTGAAACTATGTGCACAACCTTAAACATCAAAAGATGTGGAATGAGGGGAATATTATTTTCAATTATTCTCTTCACTAATCAACAAAATGCTGAAATCAATTGATGAGGGCCTCCCTTATCCTTACTATCACACATCTTCATAATAAAATTTATTTTTTTATCTCTCAACCTAATAACTTTTCTTTGTCCCTCTTATAATATTGTTGAAATAGTTCGATGAAGATTATGATAATATATGATTTTGGGATGAAAATTGACGCTTCCTAATGTTACTCCAACCTTAATTAAATAGTATAGCACTACGTTAGTAATTTATTTTAATTTTATATTTTTTGGAGAGCATCTGCAACTACATGATGCTCATTATGACTTTTCGCACGCTTTTGTAATAGAAAATGACCAAGTCCAACAACTAAAAGTGTTCAACGTATTATTGACATAAAATACATTGGAAATAAAATGCAAGTATCAAATATGTAGACATTCTATAAAATCATCGGTTTGACTACTTTAGTGATTAGAATTTAGAATTGGATTCATTGCAAGAATAATTATCTTGGTTTATAAAGTTTAGAGTGCATAGTTATGAAAATGAAAATGATAATAACAAACATATTTTCATGAAATGAAAACATGAAAATGAAAATTATTTCTTAAAAATGAAAATAGGAAATAGAAATAGAAAATATTTCTTGAAACCAAACACACCCTAAACTTTTCTGAAATACTTGCTCTGCACTTTTTGCAACTTGTTCTTAACTTTCAGAATATATTTTCTGAAGTTACCTTAAGTGTTGTTTCAAAGTTATTTAAACTTTATGAGAATTATTATTAAGTGTATATAAAGAGTTATTGGATTGCAAGAGTTCATAGTTTCAAAACTCTTAAAGGCAATCTTTGCCATAGTTTAAAATTTCTTCATTCAAATTGTGGAATTACTTTCTTTCACAAGGGTGTGATAAGAAAGAGGATAAAGTCACTTGGAAAGGTTGTTTTCCAAAGAGTGATATAGGTATTAGAGAGTGATTAATGTACAAGGAAATCTCGGGGTGAGAATTTGTAACTGCTACTCTTAATATCTAGTGAAGAAATCTCTTTGAGTACTCTTTTCTCCTTTATCTCTTTAATTTTTTTTGATATTTTTCTGCATAACTTTTTCCGCTTCTACTAATTCGGATAATTGTAGAAAAATCTGCCAAAAATTTAAGACAACTT
>NC_032027.1:10831239-10846002 GCF_001865875.1 Lupinus angustifolius | reverse complement strand
CGCCCTTTTAGTTGTCATCTCAGTCTTACATAGTGTTATCACACTTGATAGTTATTTGGTCATCTCAGTCTAACAATTGATGCTTCATCCATAGAATTTGAGCACAACATACACTAGCAGCAATCTATTCCACTTCGGCAGTTGATAAAGCAACACAAGCTTGCTTTTTACTTTGCCATGACACTAGGGAGATACTTAAAAGGTGGAAAGTCCCATTTTTACTCTTACACTCCAATTTCCATCTGACAAAATCGGATTGAGAGTACCCTATCAAAGAGATAGAGGCTTCCCTAGGATTGAGAGTACCTTTTAAGTATTTCATGATACATTTCACATCTGAAAAATATTACTCTTTAGAGAATGTTTCGTATCTAGCACACATACAAGCACTAAACACAATATTAGGTCTACTCGATGTAAGATATAGTAAAGAGCCAATTATACCATGATATTTGGTTGCCTCAATCGTTTTTCTCTTTTCATCCTTATTAAGATAGCAAGATGATGCCATTAGTGTAGAGGATTCTTTTGACTTATCCATGCCCAATTTCTTCAAAAGCTCCTTACAGTACTTTGATTGGTGAACAAAAATTATGTTACTCATTTGCTTTATCTATAGCCCATCAAAAAGTTAATTCTCCCATCATGGACTTCTTGAACTCTCATTTCATCAAATCAAAAAATTCATTATACAAGATAATGTTAGTAGCACTAAAAATAATATCATCTACGCAAATTTGTACAAATAATATGACATTTTCAGATTTTGAAATAAAAAGTACGGTGTCAACCTTACCTACCACAAACCATTTTTCTAACAGATGTGAGCTTAGTCTCTCATACAAAGCCCTTGGGGCTTGTTTCAACTCATATAAAGCCTTTTGGAGCTTAAACACATGGTTTGGGTATTTAAAATTCTTAAAACCATGAGGTTGCTTAACATACACCTCTTCTTAAATATAACCATTCAATAAGGCACTTTTTATGTCCATTTGTAAGATTTTGAAATTCACTATAGAAGAATATGCTAATAGCATTCTAATAGCTTCAAACCTAACAACAGGGGTGTAGGTTTCATCATAATCTATACTTTCTTCTTGATTATAACCTTGAACCACTATTCTTGCTTTCTTCCTGATTATTAAGCCTGATTCATCTAATTTGTTACGAAAGACCCATTTTGTGTGAAAGATAGAATGATCCCATGGTTTAGGGACCAAGTCCCACATATTGTTTCGTTAAAACTAGTTTAGCTCTTCTTACATAGCTGTACCCCAATGTTCATCTTCTAAGGCATCGTCAACTTTTTTAGGCTCGATTTGTGAAACAAAAGCAACAAAAATTGCAGATATTGCGTAAAGAATTTTGGGTTACCACTCCCTTAGAAATGTCACATGTTACTTTGTCAATAGGGTGATCTTTATTTGTTTTCCATACTATAGACATGTCTTGATGATCTTGACTTGCTTCATGATCATCTTGTACAACGTGTTCTTTTTTCAAAATATTTTGTATATGCGTCTTCTAAAGCTCTTGAAACATCATCGCAAACAACTCTTCTGTTCTCTTTTGGAGAAAATTCATCAAAATGAACAAAAACAGATTATTCTACATGCATAGTATGTTTTTTATAAACTCTATATATTTTACTATGTGCAGGGTAACCAAGAAATATACCCTCATCAGCTTTTGAGTCAAACTTTCCTAAATGATCATTTCCATTGTTAAGTATGAAACATTTACAACCAGAAGTATGAAGATGTGAAATAGATGGTTTATGGCCTTTTAATAATCCATATGGTGTTTTAGAAAGCGAAGGCCTAAGTAGTACTTTATTTATCACATAGCAAGCAATATTCATTGCATCGGCCCAAAAATATTTTGGAACCTTGCTCTCATTTAACATGGTTCTAGCCAACTCCTCTAAGACTCGATTCATCCTCTCAGTAACTCCATTTTGTTGAGGGGTTCGAGGAGCGGAATACTGGTGTTGGATACCATGCTTCTCGCAAAATTTATCAAACATATGGTTTTCAAATTCACCACCATGGTCACTACGAATAAACACAATTTTATGATTAAATTTATTTTGAAGTTATTTGTCAAGATTCTTAAAAGATTTGAAGGTATCACTTTTCAAGGTAAGAAACAGAGTCCATGTAAATCTAGAAAAGTCGTCCACTATCACAAGCACATAGTAACTACCACCAAAATGCATAATATATGAGGGTCCAAACAATTCCATGTGTCATAATTCCAATGGTGTGGTTGTGGATGTCATAGTTTTTGATGAAAACAAATTTTTGATTTGCTTGCACTCTTGACAAGTGTCATAAATGTCATTTGTTTTAAAATTCAATTTTGGTAGCCCAACTATTACATCCTTAGATAACACTTTTTCTAGGTGTTTTAAGTGAATATGTGCTACTCGCTAATGCCAAACCCAAATATCACTTTCTTATGAAATAAAACATTTTGAAAACAAAGAAGTGATATATTCCAAGTCAATCATATAAATGTTGTTAATTCTATGACCTATGAACTTAATTTTATTATCTATGTCATCGCGAAAAGTACAACATTTAGAATCAAAATATATTTTGTTACCTCGATCTCATAGTTGGCTTATGCTTAGCAAGTTATGCTCCAATCTTTCCGACTCCGTAAAGAATGTTGTCGATAATAGCTTGTGAAACATTACCTATATTTCCGACTCCAAGTATTTTTCCTTGAATGATAGTTCAAGAAATCTTGATCTATCACATGTCATATGCCTCAAACAACTGCTATCAAGATACCAATATTGTCTATGTGTTTGGAGGTTTACCTACAAAACAAATCACTTGATACTTTTAGTTACCCAATTTATGTTGGGTCCCTTTTTTGTATCCATACAAATTTACCATTAGGCACTCTATGCCTTCTTATATGACAAGAGATGGATGTATAAAGATAAATTTCGCTATAAAAACAAGGAAGCAAATTATATTTATGCATGCTATGATTGTGAGCTACTTGATTTCTAAATGCTCTCCTTTTAATAGCTTGTTTATATCCTAAACCAGCCCTATTACCTACATTTCTTGAAGTAGCAAGTAAATTGTCAAGGTTTTGACTAATATATGTTAAGCTTACAATTTTCTGTTTTAAAACAGAATTTTCAGCTTCTAAAATCTTGCACTTTTCACATATATGTGTCTCAATTAATTTAGAATAAGAATCACATAGAAGCTCAAATATATATAAGATCAAGAGTCTCATTTTCTAACTTTAATTCATTTAATTCATGTTGCATTTCAGCTAGTTTCTTTTCATGCAAAAGAATGACTCTTTTTATATCTAGGTTAATTCTTTAATTCTTCATTTAGTTCAACAAAAGCATTGTATAGTTCATCATATGTAGGTGAATGTTTAGAATTATCCGAATATGAACTAGTGTCAAAGGATTCTACCTCACTAGATTCCCTATGCTCAATTGATTTGCAAGAATTTTGAGTGGTGGCCATAAGGCACAACTTTGTCGTTTCTTCCTCCTCCGAGGTGCTCGATGTTGACTCTTCTTCGTGATCATTTCATATGATGTAAGCCTTCTTCGTTTAAGTCATAAGTATTTTTTTGTCATTCTCAACCTTTTTAAGATAGTTTGAGCATTGATATCTCATGTGCCCTTCTTTTTCGTATTCATGGCAAGTAAAGCGTTCCTTGGGAGCCTTACCTTTTCTGGTTGAGTCTATTGCTTCTTTTTGTTGAAACCTTTGCAGCCCACCTTTACTGAGGAACATGCTGAATTTTCGAACCATAAGCATCAAGGTTTCGTCATCGGAATCATCAAGTCTCTCTTCTTGACTTTGTGATGTAGAGGCTTTTAGAGATATTCTCTTCTTTTTATCTGATTCCTCATCCAATGTCAAGCAATCCAACTCCATTTCATGCCCTTGAAGTTTGCCAAAAATTGTAGTGAGTGTCAAGCAATCTCAACATTTTATTCGTTAGTTCACCTTTGGAAAAATATTTATCCAATACATCTAAATGATTAACTATATGAGTTAACCTTTTATGCACATCATTAATAGGCTCATTAGGAAACATTTTAAACAACTCATACTCATGTGTTAAGGCATTTAGTCGCGCACACTTAACTTTGCTAGTGCCTTCATGGGTAACTTGCAAGGTGTCCCACATTTCCTTAGCACAACTACACTATGAGACTCTAAAGAAGTCGTCAAATGAAAGCGTAGATGTGATGATGCTCTTTGCTCTTAAATTGTGCTGAATTTTTCATTTCTAATCATCCGTCGATAGGCTTTTAGGTTTCTCTTTTGTCTCACCTTCCACTAGGTGTAGTGGAGTGTAGGGACCACTGACTACATCCTCCCAAATATTCGTGTCAATAGCTTCAACGAATATTATCATGCGAACATTCCAGTAGACGTACACCTCGCCACTAAAAATTGGAGGGCGGTTGATGGATGCACCATCACCGCCAAAAGTTTTAGTATAACCCATATTTTTCTTTGCCTAGGATCAACGATCTAAGTGGTTCAGCTAGCATGGTCATACTAGCTCTGATGCCACTTGTTAGGTTAAATTAGAGTAAAACACACCTAGATGGGGTGAGTAGATGTAGTGGTTCACAAAAGTCGCTCTTCCGATTAATCACGAATATTATAAACATAGTCCATGATAATCGAATATCACTCAAAGTAATCGATTATTAATAGACCGTAATCGATTATTAATAGACAGTAATCGATTATTAACATACAGTAATCGATTATTCTTAACCTTTCTACAGAAGTACTCTTGATAGACTCACCTATGTGAATGTGGAAGTGGGGGTTACTTTCTGTGAAATTTATAGGTATAAATTTCTAGAGTGTTCACTATACTGAAAAGGTTGTGTGTGGTTTGATGTCAAAGATAGATTTCAAGACTACAAGTCCCTCTATTAAAATCTAGATCTTACTCACTATACAAAAGTTCAAGTCATATGACACATTTATTTATATAAAATCTTATTCAGACCATAGAAATTTCCGGAAATTATTTTTTAATTGCAAGTGGGGAATATTGGAACTTGCATTTTTTTGAAGCCGTTAAGGGGGACGTTTGGGTGTGAAATCAAAAAACTCACAAGTCTCACATAGGAGGAAATTTAAAAAAAGAAACTCACTAATCCCACATAGGATGGAGGAGGAATTATGAAAAAAAAAACTCAAGCTATAAATAAAGGTCTCGTGCCTTCATTTTTTCTTGTCCCAAGTTAAGTGCAATTCTTCGACTTCTTCTTTCTCCCTCCATATATATATCGAATCATTTTCGGCCAATTTCTCTCTCGTTCTTTCCCTTGTACTATAATTGGAACAGGTAGCAAAATTGCGGGAATTTCGAGAATTGACATTGGTAGTCAAATTGTGGGATAGTAAAATTGGCACATGTAGTCATATTGTGGACATTTCGAGAATTGATACTGGTAGCCATATTGTGGATATATTTTAGATTAGTTCTTATAGTGCAGTAAGAATTCGAAAACATAGAGCTCGACTATTTTATCCTATGTTTAGCGTGATTGATAGTCTGATTGCACATTTTGGGCAGTGCCACGAAACATCTTAAAGAGAGTGATTTGATCATGACTCAGTCAGTAATTATTCTTTTGTGTCATTTAGAATTGTTGCAAGTAGCAAAAACAACATATATCTTTTCACGTGTGTTCTTGTGTTGTCCTTATTTGCATTTGTAATTATCTCTTCCTTTTATAGATATACTTCAACAACTTCAATTGATATTCTAACGGTCTTCAAAAAGTATCCTTTTGGAATTAGTATTTAATACAATGAGTTTCATCGAGTCTTGCTAATGATAAGAACATAATGCTCGAATTACTTGAGTCTTGAACCATGTTCGGTTAGCACAATAAATATGTCAGATCTTTTTTATATGAATTCTTCTTCTTGATGTATATAGATATTTTCTCTTTGATCATAACTTACACACTTTAAGTAATGACGTCATGCACAACTCGTATGAGTTTTTGAGTATTCTATTGTGTGCAAATACTCGTCTTCTTCGTCTACACATAGATTATAGGACAAAAATTTGTTTTTCCAACAATACTAAGTTTCTATTACCAAGAAAGGAAGTTTAAATTTGGAATCATATAACATTGGACTTAGTAGTCATTGGACATAGTTTTCACCTTGATACACTATGTCATAAACCCATGTGACTTGATTTTATAAACGGATAACACTGAATACAATTGTCACCAAACACAATATCACTAGACGCCATTGTCACTGAATGTGATAATCCGTAGGACTAGCTTAATCATTGGATATGTTTGACATAACATTTCAAAACATGATTTTCCTTATATAGAGAACTGGATGCAATTGAAAAAACTTTATTGATAATTTCATTATATATAAAACTTGTAAGCATAAATAAACTTTAACATAGTTTACTTTCAATGTTAAATTATTTATTATTTGTCAATGTATTAAGGAAAATGCGAGATAAATAAGTTTGTTCTAGAAAAAAAAATCAGTTGAATACTAAAACCACTATGGTTCTAACAATCTTCCTTTTTTGATGATAAATATAAAAAGAAATTAAATTTCATTGACAAATATGTAAGCAAAAGTAAGCTTAACTTATCAAATTGCAACAATTTGCTAGATATGACAAATATTATATAGAACGGATACTTCATATATCATATAAGATAAAACATTATATCACATAAAACTAATTTTTAATTTCTATCCTTTTATCACTCATTTCTCTCATCAGACAAAAAGGTAAAAGAAATATACAATTATGTAGGTTATTAAATGCCCAAATCTCTCAGTTTCTCCCTCGTTTATACCTTATTAAATGCCCAAATATCTTTGATAGCTCCTCCATAGGACTTTCTCCATATGAGAGCTTACCCCCCTTTCAATGTAAGTCTTTTCGAGTATCATTGGTGATGTTGCCACGAGCCTAGTTCTTCAAACTTGTAATGTAGCTTTCCAATATCATCGTCCAATAGAACACATTGCCAAGCTCTATTGTTAAGGAGTCTTTCAATATTATGAAACCTCTACACCAAAGTCCATCAATAACCACCATCTTCAATACTTATTCAAGCTAAACCTTGGAGCATCCATAGAAAGCCTCAATCATTATCAACATTGTCTACTCCGACAATCATAGTTCAAAAGAACTATCATACTCCACCATAAGGAGTATACTACAACATACACCTTTAGTCATATCAACCAATGATCGTGCCACACCCTTGCATTCAAGCCAACGCGTGTGTCATATCCTACATCTCTACAATGATCGTGTTACACCAGGCATCTAAGCCAACAATTGGTATTAGAGCCAATTTGTAGATGACTCTTAACTCAAGCGCCATATTCATAACGAAAACATTTTTCAGTGAAACTAATAACTTTTTGATTGAGACAAAGAACAGTGAAGGTGTGTTGGTTGGACAAGGTCCATTAAAGGCGTTGTGCAAGAATAAACGAAATGAGTTGAAGGAGAAGAAAACATGAAGGGACCATGGTCGAGACCACAATTATACTAGAACTATAACCTTAGAAATCCATTTATTAGATTGGAGCTTCAGACTCTATGGTCATGTCTTTCTCATTGGTAAAGAGGATGATCTTCTATAAGATGAAAAGTAGTGAATCTTTATTGTCCCCATGGCACCATGGATAAGGGTGTTAATTGCTAGTAGATCCACAAGAGCATGTGTGCATTAATATGGTGTATGACACAAGACATCGGCTACAGATGCATGATGGAACATGGGCTGCATAAATTTATATGTAGGGTGTGACACGAACCACATTAGCCTTGGATGCAGAGTATGTAACAAGGGTGCTGACTCAAATAGATTCAAGGTGCAATGCAGACATTGGCTTGGATGCAAGAGTATGGCATGAGAATTGATTGGAGATGTAGAGTGTGGCACAAACATGGCCTTTAATGCAAGAGTATGGAACTAGCATTCTTTTGTGTTAATGCATGGTTTGTGTTGTAGGTATACTCCTTATGGTGGAGTATGCTAATTCTTTTAAACTATGATTGTCGGAGTAGACAATAGTGGTAGCAGTTGAGAGTTTCCAAGGAAGCTTCATGGTTAAGATGGCCCGAATATTAAAGATGGTGGTTGTTGGTGAAAACTTATATAGGTGTTTCAATTGTGTTGAAAAACCTCTTAACGGTGAATATTGGATAGCAAGGGCTCTAGCACACCTCGAAGGGTGTTAATAGTTGTATTGGTGTATGATTCAAACTTTAAGGTTTTGAAAGATATTCACATATTTTCCTTGATTTAATTGATTAACAACTTATTTAATCTATTAATAGATTTCTGCAGTTAATTGATTAACTCGATCTGTTTCTTGAAAATCTTTAGTTCTTTGAGACAATGATATGCATGATCAATATATTTTGTCATACACTTTAACAATTCAATTTATACGATCAATCATATAGAGGAAATTATACAAAAATGCTAATATGAATTCAATGTTAGATAATAGAAATTGATAATTGCTTGAATGTAAAAGATCAGGGATAAGAGAATTTGAGACACTTGATTTTATCTTGGTTCGATTACCAACCACTGTAATATACACCCAATCCTTCATTTCTAATCTAGGAGATTTGCTTTCACTAAGAAGAATTGAAATGTTCTTACAATCAATCTTCCACCATGAACCTCTTGGACCTAGATTCTAATGGATAGTCTCACTACGTCTAGCTTAGGATTTCTCTAAACTCTTATCTCCTTCTATGGTGATACCTCACACCTTCATATATGAATTGCAAATCGAATGTTCTTCTTGTGTACAACGCTTTTGCACATATTCTTATCCTTGTATACACCTGATTCAAGAAATATCTAAACCTTCTTTATATCTCACAATTATAGGATATGATGATGTGTAATGAATGCTTTCATGTGATATGAATTCTTGAATGTGTCTTCTCAAAAATTCATGAAGAATTCTCTTGTGTTTCAATATCTCTAGCTCACTCATTTGTTTTGTGGAACTCTTTGGTTTGATCTTGAAAATGTGTCAATTACTCATGGGGTTTGTTGGTTATAATAACCTTCATTTTCAATTAGCTTTCTATTAGTTTAATTGATTATGATTATACTTAATCTATTAACATTCTTTAAAATTCCAAGATTTCAAAATTGTCACTAACTTAATCGATTAACCATTAACTTAATCGATTAACGAGTCTCCCATTTTGCAAAGACTTAATCGATTAACGTTTCTCTAATAAACACTTAATATTATGCTATGAACCCCTAACATGATTTAATAATGTATGATGCATAATTTGAAATGACAAAAGTTTAACCTTGTTTAATGCATCAAAATCATGATGTCATGTATTTATGTTAATGCATCAAAATCATGAGGTCATGTATGGATTTTAATCTCATATGCAACATAATCATCTTTCAATTTGTGTGATTTTAATTTGGTTCATCTTTTCTAGACTCTTAAGCTTTTATTGATCCTCTTGACGCTTGAACTTAAGTCTTCAATGTTATTGTTGATTTAGCTCTGTCCATATCTTCATGCTTTGTCTTCATCAAAATTATTCAATACACATTTTCATTCACACTCTCCCCTTTTTGATGATGATAAACTGATCTAACTTTGATGGCAACCAACTCGCAAAGCAACTTTTAGCTTGTTTTGGGATTTGCTTGAGCTTTAAGACTCAAGTTCATTTGATTTATTTGCATTGTGGAAGCTTGATAAATGCATCAAATCTACAAAACATAAACAACAACCTTTCTCCCATTTTTGGCTTCATCCAAAAGCAATGTTATATAGATATATTAGCCAAAATTAAATGGGATCCATGTTTAAGAAATAATACAATTTTTTTGCTGTTGATAGATTATGCATGGGGTTAATCCATTAAGCATTTCCTAATTTTACTTGGAATTGCAATTTTACTAATCTTAATTGATTGTTTCTGTGGTTAATCGATTAAGTATTAAGTATTTCTTGATTTTCCCTCGGAATTGCATATAATGTTCAGAAATTTTAGTGAATGATATCAATGTATTGATAAACAGTTAGAATCATGATTACAAAAATATGATCAACACAAATATTTCATTATTTCATCATTTCATGCATTTCATACATTGATCAAAAAGTGCAAAAAAACAAAGAAAATAATATGTTGAACCCAAAGAAAAAAAATAAAGCACAATGAGTGATAAGAAACATAAACTATATATGGATATTTTCTCTTTGATCATAACTTACACACTTTAAGTAATGACTTCATTCACAACTCGTATGAGTTTTTGACTATTCTATTGTGTGCAAATACTCGTCTTCTTTGTCTACACATAGATTATAGGACAAAAATTTGTCTTTCCAAGAACACTAAGTTTCTGTTACCAAGAAAGAAAGTTTAAATTTGGAATCCTTAATCATTTACAATAAATGTTCATAGAAATTATTTGAATTAAGTTTACATGATTGGACATTTAAATTTATGTATTCAAGATTGAAGATGAGACGTTTAATAACATTGGACTTGGTAGTCATTGGAAATAGTTTTCACTTTGACACACTATGTCATAAACTCATGTGACTTGATTTTATAAACGGATAATACCAAATACAATTTTCTCCAAACATAATGTCACTAGACACAATTGTCACTGAATGTGATAACCCGTAGAACTAGCTTAATCATTGGATATGTTTGACATAACATTTCAAAACATGATTTTCCTTATATAGAGAATTGGATGCAATTGAAAAACAAAAATAATTTCATTATATATAAAACTTTTAAGCATAGATAAACTTCAACATATTTTGCTTTCAATGTTAAATTATTTATTATTCGTTAAAGTATTAAGGAAAATGCGAGATAAATAAGTTTGTTCTAGAAAACAAAAATCACTTGAATACTAAAACCACTATGGTTCCAACAATCTTCCTTTTTTTATGATAAAGATAAAAATAAATTCAATTTCATTGACAATTATGTAAGAAAAAGTAAGTTGAACTTATCAAATTGCAACAATTTGTTAGATAAGACAAATATTATATAAAACATATACTTCATATATCATACAAGATAAAAACTTATGTCACATAAAACTAATATAAATTAAATATTCATAATTTTTAAATTCTATCAATTTCTCACCCTTTTCTCTCATCAGACAAAAAGGTAATAGAAATATACAATTATAGCTTTCTTTCTCACAACATTACCTTTCTCTCAGTTTTTCCCTGGTTTATACCTTATTAAATGCCCAAATCACTCTGATAGCTCCTCCATGAAACTTTCTCCATATGAGAGCTTGTTCCCCTTTCAATGTAAGTCTTTTCGAGTATCAGTGGCGATGTTACCAATGAAAGTGCAATGTGTCAAGAGAGCAATTAAGCTTGCCTATGTTTTGATGAAGACAAAGGACTTAGTGAAAGCTTAAAGACAACTCAACAAATCAATAAGTCAAAGATTCAAGAACTTCATGTCTAGATTAGAGTCTTAGATGTGTCTTAGTTATTGAGTCTAGGTTAGGTAAACCTAGATGCAAATCTCACAAAGTCTAAAAACTATCATATCATTTACATGAGACATGCCATCTAGTTTATTATATGTTCATCCATTAATCATACATGTTATTTATGCATGTTAGGCATAACATAAAGGTAAAACGTGTATAGTTGATCAGTATAACATATAGGTAGTTTACCAATTAACATCTTAGCTGAAAATATGCCAGTTAATCGATTAAGTAAAGTTTTAATCAATTAACGTGAAAACAGTTTTTAACAGTTTCAACAGATAACTGAAAAACGGATTTCAGTTACTCTCTAACAGATCGTTAATCGATTAACAGGCAACATAACCGATTAGCTGGGTGAAAAAAAGTTTTTCCATATAAACTGTTTTTTCAACATATTTCATATACGATTTAATACATTAATACATTCATATTAAAATTGCAAAGTTGCGTATTTTCATGTTCAATGTATGTCATATAGGCATAGAGAATTGCATGTGAGATTAGAGTGAGATAGTATTATTCTTAGGGATTAACATGTCATTCATTCCATATTATCAAATGAGTTCATCATCCTATTTTGTTCTTCCATGATTCTTTCATTACAGTTTAGAGATTTCTTAAGGGTAGAAATTACATGTTCTTCATAATTTTGATCTTAGACATGTTCATAGTAATTGTGAGATTTGTATAGGGTTTATACCTTGTTCTTTCTTGTAATATTTGAGCTATTTTAGTATTCCATATTACTCTGTTTTTTGTGTTGTTTGTGTAACAAGGAAAGTCGTCTCTTGGTGTCGTACCACCAAAGAGATCAGAGAGTCTTCACCAAGACTTGAGGTCTTGAGTTTAGAGCATACTCTTGGTTGGGGCTGGATCGTAGGAAAGGTTTTCCTAGGCGATTGGGTAAGGTCAAACCAAGGTAGAGGTTCTGGGAACTCAAGAAGGTAACTTTCAAGGTCTTGTAATTGGAAGTGTGTATGTAAGACACATTGGTTTCAATTTTAGTGAAGAAAATCTCTCAGATCAGAGGGGAGGACTAGATGTAGTTTTGTAGTAGACAGTAAAACGAACCAGTATAAAAACCTTGTTGCAGGCTGTTTCTTTCCCTTATCTCTTTACTGTTTTTAGTAGCTTTTAATTGCCTATTGTTGCTGATATTTGGAATATAGTATTTCTGCCAAATAAAGATCACTTGTGTTCAAATATATCTGCTATATCTTTTCTATATAATCTATAATTGGATGTGTAATTGAGCCATTAAGCAACTGCTAATTCTGTGCGACTTAATCGATTAAGTCATAGCTTTAATTGATTAAGGCATAGCTTTAATCGATTAACTGGGTAATTTTCTAGAATAGGGCTTTGGTGCAAATAGCGATAAGTGGGAACCGCAACACATATTCAACACCCCCCTTCTAGGTGTATTCTGTCACTGATACCTAACAAGTGGTATTATAGCTAGTACGTCGTGCTAGCTCAACCGTATTCACGTGATCCGTTAGGGAAATTAAATGGGTTCCACCAACCCCTTTGGCGGTGAAGACGCATCCATTAACCGCCCTCCCGTATTCAGTGGTGAAGGATATGTCTACTGGAAAGTTCGCATGAAAATCTTTAGAGAGGCCATCGACTCGGATATTTGGGAATCCGTAGTCAACGGGTCCTTCGTTCCACAACATTTAGTGGATGATGAACCGAAAGATAAACCGAAAAGTCTATGGCCGATGATGAACGTAAAATGGTCAATATAACCTGCGTGCCAAAAATATCATCACATCGGCCCTATCCTATGATGATTTCTTTTGGGTTTCGCAGTGCCAAAGTACTAAAGAAATGTGGGATAGACACTTTACAAGTGACTCATTTAGGCACTAGCAAAGTCAAGCATGCCAGGTTGAATGCTCTTACACATGAATATGAGTTATTTCGTATGTTACCAAATGAATCCATTGGTGATATGCAAAAACGATTTAGTCATATAGTTAACCATTTAGTTGCTTTGAATAAATTGTTTAACAAAGGAGAGCTTATTAACAAAGTTTTAAGTTGTCTTGACAGGAGATGGCAACCAAAACTAATAGCTATTATGGAATCAAAGGATCTTGACTCCATGCCTTTGGCGACTTTGTTCGGAAAACTTCAAGAGCACGAAATGGAGCTTGGACGCCTGACTACACATGAAGAATCCAATCGCAAAAATAAAAGTATATCTCTCAAGGCAACAACGTCTCAATCCACAGAAGAGAGAGAAGAAGATGAATTTGATTCAGATGTAGACGAGGAAACTTTGAGCCTTCTCGTCCGCAAATTCGAGAAATTTCTAAAGAAATGAGGCTTCAAACGTTTCCAGAAGAAAGAAGCACGGGAGTCAACCGGAAAAAGCAAGAGTAAAAAGCGCTTCACTTGCCATGAATGTGGTAAGCCAGGACATATGAGGTTCCAATGTCCTACTTACCTCAAGAAGGTTGATTCAGATAAGATCACTCCTCGAGACTTCAAATCGAAGAAAGCTTACGTAGTATGGGATGTACTAGAGGAGGACACGACATCCAGTACTCCAGATGAAGAGGAGACAGCAAAACTATGCTTAATGACGAGAACAAATGATGCATATTGCTCAAATTAGAAATAGGCAAATAGCAAGGTATATTCTGACACCTCATCTACTTCATCTGATGATTCTCCTCCTTATGAGGAATGGTATAATGCGTATGTCGAATTGCATGATGAGTTAAAGAAATTAGATAGGATTAGTTCCGATGGGAAAAGAGTAATCCTGCTAAATGAACAAAAAATAGTTTCATTCCAAAAATAATTAGATGAACTAAAATTGGAAAATGAAACATTAGATTTGATATATTCTTTTAATGCATGCAATTGCTTTGAGAATAATTTATGTCAACCAACTGTCTGTGATTCTTGCGATGATTTGAAAAATGAAAATTTGAGATAAAATGAAAAACTCGCAAAACTCACATAGTCAAAACATGTTAAACATTATGCTTAGTAAAACCACGAATGTTGGTGACCATACCAGGCTAGGATATATTTCCCCTATGCGTAGGAGAAGACCATATAGGAGACATACTAATCGGCCCAAAAAGAAATTTTTTAATAAAAAGGTTCCTACATGCTTTTATTGTGGCACTCATGGCCACACTTCCTACTCCTATTATATTATAAAA
>NC_032027.1:10740550-10831139 GCF_001865875.1 Lupinus angustifolius | reverse complement strand
ATACCTAGTGGCGTATATGTATGGACGAAACAGGGAGATAACTCCATAGTTACTAATAGAAAAGGACCCAACATAACTTGGAAACCTGAAAAAGGCATGTGATCTATGTTTTGCAGGTATGTCTTCGAGCACATGGACAGCATTGGTATCTTGATAGTGGATGCTCGAGACATATGAAGGGTGATAGATCAAAATTCCTAGATCTATCCTTGGAAGAAAAGGGTTTGTCACTTATGGAGACAACAACACAGGGAAGATACTTGGCACCAGAACAATTGGCAACTCAAATCAGGTCGTGATTGAAAATGTGTTATATGTTGAAGGTCTGGAACACAACCTCTTGGTGTCAACAAACTATGTGATAAAGGTAACCGTGTATCTTTTGATTCTGAGTGTTGTATTATTCGTTACAATATATCTAATAAAGTTAAGTTTGTCAGATATCTTATAAATAATATCTATATGGTTAATTTGGAGAATGTCACTACTCTATTTTCAAAATGTTTTATATCCAAAGAGGATGACATCTGGCTTTGGCATAGGCGTGCCACTCATATTCACAAAAAGCATCTAGATAAATTGTCTAAAAATAATTTGGTTGATGGGCTGCTAAAACTTGATTTTAAAACTTAAGAAACTTGTGACACTTGTCAAAGATGTAAACAAGTTAAAATCTCTTTTGCTAAAAAGAATGTGATATCAACAACAAGACCTTTGGAGCTTCTCCATATGGACTTGTTTGGTCCATCACAGGTCATGAGTTTTGATGGTAGCTTTTATGCTTTAGTGATCGTTGAGGATTTCTCTAGATTTACATGGATATTATTTCTCTCGTCCAAGAGCGGTGCTTTTAGGTCTTTCAAAAACCTTGCCAAGAAAATCCAAAACCAGTTTAATCATACGATAGTATATATTCGATCTGATGATGGTGGTGAATTTGAAAACCATTTATTTGATAAATTCTGTAATAAATATGGTATTATGCATCAATTTTCGGCCCCTCGTACCCCTCAACAAAATGCAGTTGTTGAGAGGAAGAATCGAGTCTTAGAGGAGCTTGCTAGAACCATGCTAAATGAAAGCAAGGTTCCTAAATATTTTGTGGCTAATGCAGTGCATACAACTTGCTATGTAATTAATCGTATACTCTTGAGGCCTACTTTTTCAAAAACTCCATATGAACTTTTAAAAGGTCGTAGACCTAATATTTCTCATTTTCATGCTTTTGGGTGTAAATGCTTTATATTAAATAATGGAAATAGAGCTTTGAGTAAATTTTATTCAAAAGCTGATGAGGGTATATTTTTGGGGTATTCATTGCATAGTAAAGCTTATCGAGTCTTTAATAAATATTCAAAGCAAGTAGAAGAGTCTGTGCATGTCCATTTTGACGAATCTTCTCCAACAGAGAAGAGGAAGGTATTCTATGATGATGTTGCAGGTGATTTGGAAGAAGCATACTCTACGGACATGGACCAGAACAAAGAAGCAAAACCCGAGCAAACTATACAAGATGAGCATTAGGACTTGCCAATCGTATCGAAGACCAAGAAGGATCATCCACTCGACAAAGTGATAGGTGATATAACTACGGGGGTGGTAACCTGTAGCTCTTTACATAATGTTTGTAACTTTGTTGTCTTTGTATCTCAAATCGAGCCTAAGACCAACGATGAGGCCATTGAGGATGTGCACTGGGGTAAAGCTATGCAAGAAGAGCTAAACCAGTTCGAGCATAATAATGTATGGTACTTGGTCCCTAGCCTAAAGAACATCTAGTGATTGGTACTAGATGGATCTTTCGTAATAAATTGGATGAATCTGGCTTCATAATCAGAAATAAAGCTCGCTTAGTGGCCAAAGGCAACAACCAGGAGGAGGGCATCGATTATGATGAGATCTACGTTCTTGTAGCCAAATTAGAGGCCATAAGGATGCTTTTATCCTTTGCATCAATTATGAACTTCAAGCTCTTTCAAATGGATGTCAAGAGCACCTTCTTGAATGGCTACACTCAAGGGGAAGTATATGTAGATCAACCTCCCGGCTTTGAAAATTTTAAGTATCTGAACCATGTATATAAGCTCAAAAAGGCCCTTTATGGCCTGAAACAAGCTTCGAGAGCTTGGTATGGTAGATTGAGCTCTTTCCTCTTGGAAAAGGGTTCGTGAGGGGTATGGTTGATTTTACCCTTTTTATTCCTAGATTAGATAATCATGTGCTTTTAGTTCAAATATATGTTGATGATATAATCTTCGGATCTACTAATGTAAAGCATTTTCTGAGTTGATGCAGGGTGAATTTGAGATATCGATGATGGGTGAGTTGACCTTCTTTCTTGGACTTTAAATCAAACAAATGGAAAGCGGCATCTTCATTCATCAATCGAAATATTGCAAAGAGTTACTGAAGAAGTTCAATATGGAAAAGTGTAAAGAGGCTTCAACACCTATGGCATTCGCATGCTATCTAGATAAAGATGAAAAGGGAAAAGCAATCGAGGTAACCAAATACCGTGGGATTATCGGCTCAGTATTGTATTTAATTGCGAGTCGCCCCGACATTATGTTTAGTGTTTGTATGTGTGCTAGATTTCAAGCTTTGCCTAAAGATTCACATTATACTGCTGTAAAACGAATTATGAGATATTTAAAAGGAACAACTAATATGGGATTATGGTATCCTAGGGATGCCACATTATCCTTGGTAGGGTATTCTGATTCTGATTTTGCAGGATGTAAGTTAGATCGGAAAAGCACTAGCGGGACTTGTCATTTACTTTCCTTAGTTTCATGGGCACAGTAAAAAGCAAGCATGTGTTTCTTTGTCCTCCGCCGAAGCGGAATACATTGTCGTTGGTGTGTGTTTCGCTCAAATCCTTTGGTTGAAGCAGCAACTTAAAGACTTTGGACTTAATCTAGAAACGATTCCTATAAAATGTGATAATACAAGTGCTATAAACCTATCCAAGAATCATGTTTTGCATTCTAGAACGAAGTATATTGAAATTAGACATCATTTCTTTCGTGGACATGTACAAAAGGACGATTGTGTACTTGAATTTGTTTAAACATCTAAGCAATTGGCTGATATTTTCACCAAGCCTCTCTAACGAGATACCTTCTATGTTCTTCGGAGAGAAATTGGAATTCTTGATGAAAATTATCTTGATTAAAATCGTCTAAACATGTTACTATATTCTTCACATGATTAATGTCTTCTATGCTTCAAAATATATACTTGTTATGAATGCATTATATTCATATTATGACTCATGATCTTGTGTGACAAGTTGAAAATAGATATGTGATCGAGTAAAAACTGCTTGATAAATGTTAGAAATCTTTGCATGCTTTTAAAACCCAAAAACCTCTTGCTTCTACAAATCTGATGTTAGTTAATCGATTAACTATCCTCCTTAATCGATTAAAATGAGTTCCAACAGCAAACATTTCAATTTTCACTAAATTTAATCGATTAAGATTTATTTTAATCGATTACCTGGGCTCATTTTTTTTGAAAATCTGGAATTTTTACAGTGATTAATCGATTAAATACAGCACTTAATCGATTAACGGCAGCAGATATATTAGAATCAGAAGCATTTTTTTTCACTTTTTCAAACCCTCTCTTCCTCCTTTTCTCTGAAAATCTCAAATACAAACATCAAAATCGAAATCTTAGCTTAATAGAAGTATTAAACCTCACCTTTCCCCATTTGTGCACCTCAATTCATCCAATTCATTTCTCTATTTCCTAAGAAATCCCATTCCCAATTCCAAAGCCCTAAGATCTAGGTTCCCTCCCTTATCCTCCTTCTCCTCTCATTACTAACGGTTTTAATAATTAATGGAAAGAAAACGTTCGAAGAGGTTCAAGACAACTGCTCAACGCACTCGCACGCCTCTTAATGCTTCATCTTCAAATCCGAACGTGAGGCACGACTGAGGAGATCCCTACTACTCACTCATACTTCAGGAGACCCAGTTGTCCAAATTTTTGGGAAGGAAACCCACCTACATAAGGTATGTTGATTTTACCTGGACGGCGGAATAGAATTTCGAATTTCCGCAAGGTATGCAGGCTCAGGGAGCTGTAGTGTTTTTGGAATTAATGTGTAATCTTTACCCAGCTTTGATTAGGGAATTTTATGTTAACTTCCCTTATAAGGATGGTAGCTACTGGTCTATGATTTCGTGAAATCTATTTGACATGGATGGTAGCATTTTTATGAATGTGGGTGGCTTATCCACTACTGGTGTTAACCTAGGTGATTGTGAATGGCTTGCTGATTTTGATGTTGCTGAGGTATATAAATCATGTCTGAGAGGTCCCCGTCTATATGTCCAGGGAGAACTGACTAAAGCTGGCTCTTTATCGGTAGAGAATAGATTGCTTCACTATTTGACTGAGTACATCTTGATTCAGAGGAACACTAATCATGCACAACCTCCTGTTAATGATCTGAAATTTATGTATGTTGTGAAGGAGAATATAATGGTAAATTGGCCTGAAGAAATTCTAAAGGTCATGCATAATGTCTCTACATCACAATCCAAATTTCTGCCCTAAAGTATCTTCATATCGAGAATTATTGACTATCTGTATATTGACGTATCTAACACCATCATCATAGAGACTTCTGACAAAGATGACCATCTACAAGTATGGAAATACTTGGCAATACCATGAAGATTTTACTACAATGGATTTGGAGCTATCTGACGATGAGGATTAGGCTGCTACGAATCAGCCTAATGTAGAGACTCAAGGGGAGCCATATGGAATTGCGCATCAAGAATCATCCTTTGGATTAGTTCAATTGGATGCTATGGAGCAAAGGTTGAACAACAGGATGGATTTACACTATCCCTCTTTGAAGCACTCCTACCATACTGACTTGGAACAATTTGAGGAGCGTCAGGTTGCTTACATCGATAACCACTACCAGGCTATGAGGAGCTTTGTCCAGAAAACTCCTGAGGCATAGAATGCGAGGTTTTGTGCAGAGTTTGAGAAGTTGAGATTCCTCATTCGGGGTAATAGTAGTCTGACCGTACCTGATGACAGAGATCCTCCTCCGCATCCCTAGATTAGAAGGCCTTAGATCTTAGATTGCCCTAGGTTTAGTCCTTTTATATGGCTAATTTTTAGGATTTATGCTGCTTTATAATTTCGAGACATATTTTCTCTATGCTCTTTGGATTGTAACTCTAACTATCTATTATTGCTGCAACTTTATGACTTGGCATGTATGTCATTTGAACTTAAATCGTTCCTATTGTGGTTTCATTTTGCTTATCTATGTCAAATACATGATTGCATGTTTAATGGATCTTGATCATGTTTGGTTATATGTATATCTTATGTTTGATTGAGCCTACTATTTCAATGCTATAATGTAAATGCTTGATCATTCCATGCTTGATTGGTTCATGTATAACCCTACATGTCATTAAATTTGTCATATTGTTGTATTCTATTGGTTTAATCGATTAACATGTTGTTTTAATCGATTAAATGCTGATAAATTTGTGCACTTGTTCAATTCTTTCATCAATTGGTTAATTAATTACATTCCCAACATTAATTTATTAATTACAGTTTCAGTTCACTTCATATCTCTTCTTACTTTTGATCAAAATTTCATTTAGTTTATCTTTTTGGTAATGTCAAAAGGGGGAGAAATGTTGTTTTGTTGTTTAATGTGTGCAGGTTGTAAATAATACTAAGCTTTCGTTGTCTAGCTATGCGCTTTAACTTTGAAATCAACAACCATGCATTCAGTGATCATCTTCAAGCTATGCATCAAAACCAAGTTGTTGTTGAGTTTGTCATCATCAAAAAAAGGGAGATTGAAAGTACATTGTGTCAAGAGAGCACTTAAGCTTGCCTATGTTTTGATGAAGACAAAGGACTTAGTGAAAGCATAAAGACAACTCAACAAATCAACATGCCAAAGATTCAAGAGCTTCATGTCTATACTAGAGTCTTAGATGTGTTTTAGTTATTGAGTCTAGGTTAGGTAAACCTAGATGCAAATCTCACAAAGTCTAAAAACTATCATATCATTTACATTAGACATGCCATCTATTTTATTATATGTTCATGCATTAATCATACATGTTATTTGTGCATTTTAGGCATAACATAAAGGTAAAACATATATAGTTGATAAGCATAACATAGAGGTAGTTTACCAATTAACATCTTAACTGAAAATATGCCAGTTAATCGCTTAAGTAAAGCTTTAATCGATTAACGTGAAAACAGTTTTTAACAGTTTCAACATATAACTGAAAAACAGATTTCAGTTACTCACTAACAGCCCGTTAATCGATTAACATGCAACATAATCGATTAACTAGGTGAAAAACAACTTTTCTATATAAACTATTTTTTCAATAGATTTCATATACGATTTAATACATTCATACATTCATATTAAAATTGCAAAGTTGCGTATTTTCAAGTTCAAAGTATGTCATATAGGCAGAGAGAATTGAATGTGAGATTAGAGAGAGAAGAATTATGCGTAGGGATTAACATGTCATCCATTGAATATTATCAAATGTGTTCATCATCCTATTTTGTTCTTGCATGATTCTTTCATTACTGTTTAGAGCTTTCTTAAGGGTGGAAATTACATGTTCTTCATAATTTTGATGTTATACATGTTCATAGTAATTGTGAGATTTGTATAGGGTTTATAGCTTGTTCTTTCTTGTAATATTTGAGTTATTTTAGTATTCCACATTACTTTATTTTTTGTGTCGTTTGTGTAACAAGGAAATTCATCTCTTGGTGTCATACCAGCAAAGAGATCAGAGAGTCTTCACCAAGACTTGTCGGTCTTGAGTTTAGAGCATTCTCTTGGCTGGGGCTGGATCGTAGGAAAGGATTTCCTAGGCGATTGGGTAAGGTCAAACCAAGGTACAGGTTCTGGGAACTCAAGAAGGTAGCTTTCAATCTCTTGTAATTGGAAGTGTGTATGTAAGACACATTGGTTTCAATTTTAGTGAAGAAAATCTCCCGGATCAGAGGGGAGGACTGCATGTAGTTTTGCAGTGGACTGCAAAATGAACCAGTATAAAAACCTTGTTGCATGCTGTTTCTTTCCCTTATATCTTGACTATTTTTAGTAGCTTTTAATTGCCTATTGTAGCTGATATTTTGAATATAGTATTTCTTCCAAATAAAGATCACTTGTGTTCAAATATATATGCTATATCTTTTCTATATAATCTGTAATTGGTTGTGTAATTGAGCCATTCAGCCACTGCTAATTCTGTGCGACTTAATCGATTAAGTCATAGCTTTAATAGATTAACTGGGTAATTTTCCAGAATAGGGCTTTGGTGCAAATAGTGGTAAGTGGGAACCACGACATCTATTCAACCCCCCCCCCCTTCTAGGTGTATTCTGTCATTGATACCTAACAATCAAGAGCCTAGTTCTCCGAACTTCTAATACATCTTCCCAATATCATCGTCCAATAGAACATGCTGCCAAGCTCTCTATTGTTAAGGAGTATATCGATATTATGAAACCTCTACACCAAAGTCCATCAATAGCTGCCATCTTCAATACTTATTCAAGCTAAACCTTGGAGCTTCCATAAAAAGCCTCAATCATTATCACCATTGTCTACTCGGACAATCATAGTTCAAAAGAACTATCATACTCCACCATAAGGAGTATACCACAACATACACCTTTAGCCAATATCAACCAATGATTGTGCCACACCCTTGCATTCAAGCCAACGCATGTGTCATATCCTACATCTCTATAATGATCGTGTTACACCCTGCATCCAAGCCAACAATTGGTATTAGAGCCAATTTGTAGATGACTTTTAACTCAAGTACCATATTCATAATGAAAAAGCTTTTCAGTGAAACTAATAACATTTGATTAAAACAAAGAACAATGAAGGATGTGTTGGTTGGACAAGGGCCATTAAAGGCGTTGTGCAAAGATAAACCAAATGAATTGACAGAGAAGGAAACATGAAGGGACCATGGTCGGAACCATAATTGTACTAGAACTATAACCCTAGAAATCCATTTATTATATTGGACGTAAGTGAGGATAGGGAGTCAAGTGAAGATAGGTAGTCAAGTGGAGCATCGGACTATATGGTAATGTCTCTCTCATTGGTAAAGAGGATGATCTTCTATAAGATGAAAAGTAATGAATCTTTATTGTCCCCATGACACCATGGATACGGGTGTTAATTTCTAGTAGATCCACAAGAGCATGTGTGCATTAATATGGTGTATAACACATGACATTGGCTAAAGATGCATAATGGAACATGGGTTGCATCAATTTATATGTAGGATGTGACACGATCCACATTAGCCTTGGATGCAGACTATGTAACAAGGATGTTGACTCAAATAGATGCAAGGTGCAATACAGACATTGGCTTGGATACAAGAGTGTGGCATGAGCATTGGTTGGAGATGTAGGGTGTGGCACAAACATGGGCTTGAATGCGAGAGTGTGGAACTCTTATTGGTTGGTGTTAATGCATGGTTTGTGTTGTAGGTATACTCCTTATGGTGGAGTATAATAATTCTTTTAAACTATGATTGTCGGAGTAGACAATAGTGGTAGCAATTGAGGATTTCCAAGGAAGGTTCATGGTTAAGATTGCCCGGATATTAAAGTCAGTGGTTGTTGGTGAACACTAGTACAGGTGTTTCACTTGTGTTGAAAAACTCTTAAAGATGAATATTGGATAATAAAGGCTCTAACACACTTCGAAGGGTGTTAATAGATGTATTGGTGTATGATTCAAACATAAAGGTTTTAAAAGATATTCACATATTTTCCTTGATTTAATTGATTAACAACTTACTTAATATATGTTAATAGATTTTTGCAGTTAATCGATTAACACATGGTTTAATCGATTAACTCGATCTGTTTCTTGAAATTCTTTTGTTCTTTGACACAACGATATGCAATGATCAATATATTTTGTTATACACTTTAACAATTTAATTTATACGATAAATCATGTATAGGGAATTATACAACAATGCTAATATGAATTCAATGTTAGATAATAGAAATTGACAGTTGCTTAAACGTATAAGATGAGGGATAAGAGAGTTTGAGACACTTGATTTTATCTTGGTTCGATTACCAACCACTGTAATATACACCCAATCCTTCATTTCTAATCTAGGAGATTTGCTTTCACTAAGAAGAATTGAAATGTTCTTACAATCAATCTTCCACCATGAACCTCTTGGACCTAGATTCTAATGGATAGTCTCACTACGTCTAGCTTAGGATTTCTATAAACTCTTATCTCCTTCTATGGTGATACCTCACACCTTCATATATTAATTTCAAATCGAATGTTCTTCTTGTGTACAACGCTTTTGCACATATTCTTATCCATGTATACACATGATTCAAAAAATATCTAAACCTTATTGATATCTCACAATCATAGGATATGACGATGTATGATCATGAGATTCAAAAGTTCTGAAAAATCTTTCGTGTCATGTGAATACTTGAATGTGTCTTCTCAAAAACTGATGAATAATTATCATGTTGTGTTTCAAAATCTCTAGCCCACTCGTTTTTTTATTTGTGGAACTCTTTGGTTTGATCTTGAAAATGTGTCAATTACTCATGGGGTTTGTTGGTTATAATAACCTTCATTTTCAATTAGCTTTCTATTAGTTTAATCGATTATGATTATACTTAATCGATTAACATTCTTTAAAACTTCAAGATTTCAAAACTGAAACTAACTTAATCGATTAACCAGTAACTTAATTGATTAACGAGTTTCCCATTTTACAAAGACTTATTGATTAACTATTTTCTAATAAACACGTAGTTGTATGCTATGAACCATTAACATGATTTAATAATGTATGATGCATAATTTGAAATGACATATGTTTAACCTTGTTTAATGCATTAAAATCGTGATGTCATGTATGAATGTTAATGCATCAAAATCATGAAGTCATGTATGAATTTTAATCTCATATGCAACATAATCATCATTCTAATTTGTGAGACTTTAATTTGGTTCATCTTTCCTAGACTCTGCCCATTCAAAACATCTTAGGAACTAAGGAAATGTAAATTACTCTTAAGCTTTTATTGATCCTCTTGATGCTTGAACTTGATTTTTTAATGTTGTTGTTGATTTAGCTTTGTCCATATCTTCATGCTTTGTCTTCATCAAAATTATGCAATGCACATTTTCATTCACAATCTCCCCCTTTTGATGATGACAAGTCGATCTTGCTTTGATGGCAACCGACTCGCAAAGCAACTTTTAGCTTGTTTTGGGATTTGCTTGAGCTTTAAGAATAGCTCCCTTCACTTTGTTCATTTGATTTATTTGCATTGCGGAAGCTTGATAAATGCATCAAATGTACAAAAGATAAAAAAAATCTTTCTCCCCCTTTTGGCTTGATCCAAAAGCAATGTTATATAGATATATTAGCCAAAATTGAATGGGATCCATGTTTTAGAAATAATACAATTTTGTATGCTCTTGGTTCATTATGCATGGGGTAAATCCATTACGCATTTCCTAATTTCACTTGGAATTTCAATTTTACTGGTCTGAATCGATTGTGTCTATAGTTAATCGATTAAGTATTAAGTATTTCTTGATTTTCTGTGGGTATTGCATTTAATGTTTAGAATATTTCAGCAATGATATCAATGTATTGATGAACAGTTAGAATCATGATTACAAAAATATGATCAACACAAAGATTTCATTCATTTCATGCATTTCATACATTGATAAAAAAGAGTAAAAAAAAAGAAAATAATACGCTGAAACCAGAGAAAAATAAAATAAAGCGCAATAGTGATAATAAACATAAGCTGGAATGACTGAAATAACACACAACCTACGACTTAACTAACTATGACTACATATTAGCACCCTAAGCTTGATTAGCCACTTGGAGGTGGTTGAGGGAATCCGCCAAAGGTTGAAAATAGAAATTTAAGGTGATTAAAGTGAGTCTTGGTTCCTAGCTCTAGTCGATGAAACTCCACCATGAGGCTTCCTTCCATAGATTCGATCCGCTTATTCATGAGCTCATTTAGGCGTTGTTCCATGGCATCCAAGTAAGTCAAACCAAATTATGGTTTTGGGAACCTCATCGGGGTGTAGTTCCTGGTTTTTGTCATATCGTCATCATCTTCCTCATATTATTCATATTCAAGAGCGGTTTGATAGTCCTCTTGATACATCCACATATTATGATATTTATAAATACTCATCTTGTGGATTAGACTATCATCAATGAGATTCTATCTAGGAGTCACAACTATTATCTCCTCATTTCTAGTGTCAATCCAAGCATGCTCTATGACACGAGAGATAAAAATACCATAAGCAAGTAATCTTAAGGAAGACGAATCCCGACACCACTTTCAGAATTTTAGCAACCCAATTGATCATTATGTTTTCCTTGACAACATACATAAACTTCAAATCATTGTTGATTAGTTGAGCATCATTTGTATTGCGCTAAACCAAAATATAGGCAATGAGATAGTGTAGAAGCCTATTTTCAACTGTCATTGTCCCAACCTTAGTGGGTTTGCCTTGGACATAGTAATGAGGTGCTCTTATGCATGACTTATATATCTCTATGGAGTCATAGGCACTCAATTGCTCATTATTACAATCGCCAAATGGAAAACGATCACTAGCCAAACCTCCAACATCCATGAATATCTCCTCATTCATGAGAATGGGCCTCCCCTTAACCAAAGTCATGTATTGGCCTTCCCTATATCCATGAATATCTCCTCATCCAAGAATGTGTTTGTCCCTTGAATTTCTAATTCCATTAGGAACTTGAATCCTTGTTCAACCATTCATACCATGTTAGCATATCAAATGTAGGTTTACTTTCGGTCCTAGTTTATTTTAAATATTTTTAGTTCAATTTATGATTTTACACTACCAATTACAAAATTTCATAAAACCATTGTTGTAAATATATACTCAATTTATTCTTGTAGGAATTATCTAAATCTACTCTACTCCCTGAGGACGTTATCCCGATATTATACCGGACTTTATTACTTGCACGATACGATGCCCTTGTCGTTCCATAAATATCTAACAAGTTTTTGGTGCCACTGCCGGGGAGCAATGAGTGATTTACATTAGTTCTTTATAGAGTTTATTGAGTTTTGTACATAGTTATTCTTTAATTCTTTGTAGTATAGTAAACATGTGTGCTAACCTTTGTTGTAGTCATCTTATTTATGCTTTTGCAAGGTAAATCTAAAGAAGAGCGGCTACAATACAATCTAGAGATTGAGAAGTCTGCTAAAAGTAATCGGAAGAAAGCAAAAGAGAAGTGACAGCAAGGTCCTCAGGAAGCACGGTGTAGCTCTGAACTGGCTAAAAATTCAGAGTCTCAGTTAGAGAAGATGGAGAATGCTAATAATGTTGCTGATAATAACCCAAGGCCTAATCCTCCAAGGAGGACATTAGGAGATTATGCCATGTATCAAGGTCTTCGGCACTACTCTAGCATTGTGATTCCACACACCGCCGGGATAGTGGAAATCAAACCTGCATATTTGAATCTAGTCAGTGCCCATCAGTTCACACGTAAGGATTATGAAGATCCATATGCTCATTTGGATAATTTCTATGAGCTAGTGGCTACTATGGGATATTCTGCCACTAAGAGGGAAGCTACATACATGATGCTATTTCCATTTTCCCTCCTTGGTGAAGCTACGGAATGGCTAAAATCACATCCAACCCAAAGCTTAACCAATTGGAGCGATTTAGAAAAAAAGTTCTTGACAAGATTTTGCTCTCCGACGAGGTATGTGCATGCAAAGTTTGAAATTTCTACATTCAGAAAAGGTGAATATGAAGCCTTTTATAAGGCGTGGGAGTGTTTCCAGGTGTTGCTGAGGAAATGTTCCAACCATGGGTTTGAGGATGTCGACCAACTAAATATTTTATGTAATGGGTTAAAGCCATAGACTAAGATGATATTGGATGTTGCAACTGGTGGCACTATGAGGCAGTGGATGCTAAGCAAGCTACTACAATTATTACTGCATTATCTGCTACAGATCGGAAAGCTCAACATAATAGAAGGACGATACAGAAGAGAGGGGTGTTAGACTTGAATACTTTGATGCCATTCTAGCTCAGAACAAGATTCTGACACAAAAGATTTAGGCACTCACAAAGAAAATGTCCAAGTTGCCTCAGCAATTAAATGTGGTACAAACTCCTTCAGTTCATCAAGAGATGCTACACTACGACTTTTGCAGGGGTGACCATGTTACGTCATTTCTTAATCCCTACCAACACACAAGAAGATGAGGTTCAATATGTTAACAAGCAACTTCGTCAGGATAATTTCCCTAAAAACCCTTTGTTCAACAATTAGTTTTCACAAGGTTGGAGGGGAAACCAGAACCAGAATTTTAGGTGGAAGCAGGAAGCAGGACCGTCTAACAAACAACCACCATATCAACCATCTTATCAACAAGGTCCACATCCACCATTACATGAGAGGTAGACAAATTTGGAAGAGACATTATAGAAATTCATGCAAGTCTCCATTTCAAACCAGAAAAATAATGATGCTTCTATCAGGAATTTGGAGACTCAGGTGGGTCAGTTGGCTAAGCAAATGGCATAACAGAATTCAGATTGACAGTAATTCTCTGCCAATAATCAAACTAATACGAAAGAACACTGCAAATCTATCACTACTAGAAGTGGTAAGGTCATTGGTAAAGGTATTTATGAGAATTTAGCGGTTGAGGAAGAGGTTCTGAGAAAGACTGAAGCTGGAAAATTAGATAAGGTAATCAAAGAGACACATAAGGGTGATGTGGTACAAGATGAGGAAGGGTTTGCTACTAATGAGGATGATAAAAGGGAGAACAGTGATAAGAGGAAGGATGACTTACCTCAGTTGAAAGATCTCCCTTATCCAAAGAAACCTTCTAAGAAAGATAAGGAGCAACAATATCCTAGGTTCTTGGATTTATTCAAGAATATCCAGATCAACATTCCTTTCATGGAGGCGATGGAAAAAATGCCTATCTATTCCAAATGTATGAAGGACTTGTTGACAAATAAAAGAAAGTGTTCAGCAGAGACAATGACCTAAGAAGTTGGATGCAGTGCTATCATTTAGAAGTCTTTACCTGAGAAGACTAAAGATCCAGCCAGCTTCACTATTCCGGTCACTATTGGTGAATTATCTATGGGAAAATCACTGCTTGATATGGGTGCCAGGATTAATTTGATGCCCCTTTCTATGTTGAAGAAGATTGGGGATTTGGAGATCAAGTCTACCAGGATGACCTTCCAACTTGCTGATAGATTTGTCAAGTATCCTTATGGAGTTGCAGAGGATGTTTTGGTGAAGGTAGATGGGTTAGTATTTCCTGTGGATTTTTTCATCATGGATAAGGAGGTTCCTCTTATTTTAGACAGACCCTTCATGAAGACTTCCCGAGTTATTATTGATGTTGATGATGGAAAGTTGAAGGTAAGAGTTGAAGACCAGGAGGTTAATTTTAATGTTTTTGAAGCTTTGAAGCATCAGAGGGACAAGCAACACTACTTTCGGGTGGATGTCATTGAGGACTTATTCATGCTCAATGACATTCACTTAAATAAGAGTAGTCCCTTGGAAAAGGTATTATGGGGAAACCTAGAACGAAGCAGTATGGAGGAGGATAAAATGATCAAAACATGTTTGGCATAGTTGGATGCACCCCGCAAGGTTGTCTCTAATCAGAATCACATTGAAGAGTTCGGTAAAGAGAAGACATCTGAGGCTCCAAAGGTGGATTTGAAAATAATTCTTTCGCATTTGAAGTATGTATTCTTAGAAGAATGAGGACAGAAACCGGTGATCATCAGTAGTACCCTTTCATGTGATGAAGAATAATTATTAATTCGGGTGCTGAAGAAGAATGCAGGGGCGATAGGGTGGACACTAGCTTATTTGCATGGAATCAGTTCTTCCTATTGCATGCATAAGATCCATATGGAAGAGGATTACAAACTGGTGGCGCAACCTCGGAGGCATCTTAATCCCACTATGAATAAAGTAGTGAAGAAGGAAGTGATAAAACTATTGGATGTTGGGTTGATTTATCCCATATCTGATAGCAAGTGGGTGAGTCCAGTTCAGGTGGTCCCAAAGAAGGGGGGTATGAATATGGTTAGGAATGATAAGGATGAATTGATCCCGACCAGAACAGCCACTAGATGGTGTATGTGCATTGATTATCGGGAGTTGAACTAGGCTACTCGCAAAGCTCACTTTCCTCTGCCATTCATAGGCCAGATGATTGAGAGATTGGAAGGACAATCATTTTAATGCTTCCTGGATGGCTATTTTGTCTATAATCAGATCACTGTGGATCCCCAAGACTAGGAAAAAACAGCTTTAACATGTCCTTTTGGTGTTTTCGCATACAGGAAGATGCCATTTGGACTACGCAATGCACCAACAACATTTCAGAGGTGCATGTTAGCTTTTTTTTTTTATCTTGTGGAGCAGTGTATTGAGGTGTTTATGGATGACTTCTCGGTCTTCGGGTCGTCATTTGAGAGTTGTTTGGCAAATTTGGACATCGTTCTACAACAATGTGTTGAGACAAATCTTGTACTGAACTAGGAGAAGTGTCACTTCATGGTGACTGATGGAGTGGTATTATGACACAAGATCTCTTCCTGGGGCATCGAAGTTGACAAGGCAAAGATTGAGGTCATCAAGGACCTTCCACCACCACTTAATGTCAAGGGAATTTGGAGTTTCCTTGGACATGCGGATTTCTATAGAAGGTTTATAAAATTGCAAAGCCACTCAGTAATCTTCTTAATAAAGATAATGCTTTTCATTTTGATGATGAGTGTGCAAAATCCTTTGAAACCTTGAAAGAAAAACTGATTTATGCTTCTGTTATAGTAGTGCCTGACTTGCATCTTGATTTTAAACTTATGTGTGATGCTAGTGACTATGTCGCCGGTGCGGTACTAGGATAGCGAAAGGCTAAAGTTTTCCATGCTATACACTATGCAAGTAAATTATTAAATGAGGCACAAGTTAACTATGCCACAACTGAAAAATAATTACTAGTTATAGTGTATGCCGTGGAAAAATTTAGATCTTATTTGATTGGCTCAAAAGTTATAATTTTCATTGATCATGCTGCCATTAAATATCTGCTAACCAAATCGGATTCCAAGCCGAGATTGTTGCGCTGGATTTTGTTATTGCAGGAATTCGACTTGGTGATCAAGGATAAAAAGGGGAGCGAAAATTGTGTAGTAGATCATCTATTGAGACTAGTCAATCAAGAGGTAACAGTGAGAGAGTTAGAGGTGGAGGAGGATTTTCCTGATGAGAAGCTTCTCTTGATTCAGAAAAGGCCACGGTTTGCTGACATGACTAACTTTAAAGTTGTAGGGGTGATTCCCGAAGAGTTGACTTGGCACCAGAAGAAAACGTTATTGTGAGATTCATGTCAGTATGTGTGGGACGGCCCTCATATTTTTAAGACTAGGTGGATGGATTATTGAGGAGGTTTGTATCTATAGAAGAGGCTAAGAGCATCCTATGGCACTGTCACAGTTTGCCATATAGAGGGCACGTTAATGGAGAGAGGACAGTTGCAAAAGTCCTCCAATCTGGCTTACTGGCCTTCTGTATTCAAGGATGCACATCAATATGTATAGCAGTGTGATAAATGTCAGAGATCATCAGGTGGGATCTCTAAGAGGAATGAGATGCCATTGACCAACATTCGGGAAATAGAGGTAGGAATTATGATTTTATTTTAAATAACATACAACCTACGACTTAACTAACTATTTTAAATATTTTTAGTTCAATTTATGATTTTACACAACCAATTACAAAATTTCATAAAACCATTGTTGTAAATATATACTCAATTTATTCTTTGTAGGAATTAGTGTAAATCTACTCTGCTCCCTGAGGACGATATCCCGGTATTTTACCGGACTTTATTACTTGGACGGTACAGTACGCTTACCGTTCCATAAATAACTAACATCATGTAATCGATTAACATGATGAATAATTGATTAAGGGTATAATTTTCACAGATTTTGACACATTTCTGATTTTTGTTATGATTTGCTTAGATTTAACTAGATAGAACCTATGTAACACTTATTAATCACTAATGTGGTTACCTAATCATCTGATAACATATATAACAAAGGATAACATGCATTCAACAAACAATTTAGGGATTGGATAAAGAACAAAAAGAATTCATCAAATTTGGGAAAAAACCTAGAAACACTTAACTAGGGTACAATTCATCAAGGATTCCTAGTTATCTTCTTAATAAAAAGAAAGTATCTCTAGAAAGTGGTTTGGTGAAGATATCTACTAGTTACTTTGAAGTTTCAATAAACTCAATCACACAATCACCTTTTTAACATGATCTCTAAAGAAATGATGTCTTATTTCTATATGATTGGTGTGTGAATGCAGAGCGATATTCTTATATAGGTTAATGACACTTGTATTACACATTCAACAGGTAATTGACCAAGCTTTAGACCAAAGTCTAGTAATTGTTCCTTCATCCGTAGGATTTTAGCACAACAGACATCGACGACTACATATTCCGTTTCAGCGGTTGATAGAGCCGCACAATCTTGTTTCTTGCTATGTCATGATACTAGTGAACTTCCTAATAAGTGACATGTACCACTAGTAATTTTTCTATCCATTTTGCATCCAGCAAAGTTAGAATCATAATAACCTACCAAACTTAATGAGGCGTCTCTTGGATGAAAGTGTGCATATCAAAAGGAGCACTTTGGAAAGCTTTCTCACTATGTGTTTTGGTTTTGATGAGGACAACTTGTGTTTATAAGAGCTTGAAGATCATCAACAAATCAACGTGCTTAAGTCTCAAGATTGGTATTAGACTTTAAATCTTAGGAAGTTGAGTCTAAGGCTTAGGTAAACTCAATACATGTCTCATATGCATAAAACTTTAAATCATTTTAGTTTTGAGATATGTCATTTATAATATGTTCATGCATCACATAAATACATGTAATCTGTGCATCCTAGGCATAAACTTAGTGTTGAACATGTATAAATTAAGTGCATAACGTATTTGAGTTATTTGAGTTTTGCAATTTAAAAATACACTTGGAAATATGCAGTTAATTGATTAAGGTGTGTTTTAATCGATTAACATAAGTTTTTGAAAAGTTGTTGAAACTGAAAACTTGAAAAACAGAATCAGTTATGTTTTTAAAACCGTGTTAATCGATTAACCAAGGTCTTAATCGATTAACTGGGCTGCTGAAGTGATTCTTTATAAACTGCATTTTCAGAACTGAAGTCATAACTTGCATGTTGCATTTTTTAGAGAGTTAGAGCATATTTCGTGTTAATTGTTGCATCTATATGACATTGCATTTGTGAGATTAGAAAAGAGAGAATTCTATGCTTTAGGATTGAGAGGCATTTCATGTTTAATTTCTCATTATTTCATGTCACATGTTCATGCATTCATTGATGTTTTTGTGAAGATTTCATATTCTGTAAAATCTGTTTTTAACTAATGCATTATCATGTTATATGAGACTTGTGTTAGAGTTGTAGAGTAAGGTCTTAATTGTTTAATTTGAGCATTGTAATTGCTTTAGATTACTCTATGTTTTTGTTGTAAAAAGTGTTGTAACTTTGGGAATCTCAAGGTGTCTTACCACCAACGAGATTGTGTTGTATCTTCATTAGCTTAGAGATCTTGATAGAAAGAATAGGTTCTTGGCTGGGGCTACACCGCAAGAAAGGTTTTCTTGGGCGGTAGGAAAGAAGTCAAACCAAGGGATAAGGTTCTTTAGTTTCAAGAAAGAGTCTAAGTGTTGTAATTGGAAGAATTGTTTGTAAAACGTTATTTCAATTATAGTGAAGAAAAATCTCTCAGATCAGCCACGAGGCCTGGATGTAGTTTTCAAGTGGACATGCAAACGAACCCTCGTGTTGCACGCTTTTCTTTCCCTCTCTCTCTTTATTGTTTTAATCGATTACTTTGTATAGTTATTTTAATTGTAATATTCTGTTTCTATACTATACTATTGTAACTCTGATATATTTGTTAGCTCTGTATATTTGCTTTGATCTCAGTTGATTGTCGTGCAAGAAACTGATTCTGTTTGTGTAATCTGGGCTATTTTAATCGATTAAGTTCATTGCGTTAATCGATTATTTCTTCTCTGTTAATCGATTAATCTGGGGTTATTTCAGTATAATTTTTCGTTTTCGAAAAGCGGATACTAGGTGTATTTTAGCCACTGATACCTACCCCCCCCTTCTAGGTGTATTTTAGCCACTGATATCTAACATTGGATACCATAATCTCATGCTTCATGTTCCTTTTAGATATTTCATGATTCTTTTGGTAGAGGAAAAATGTGATTATTTAGGATTAGCTTGAAATCTAGCATACATGTAAACACTAAACATAATATTGGGCCTACTAGATATTAAGTAACGTAATAAGCCAATCATGTCATGATATTTTATTACCTCAATTGGTTTATCTTTCTCATCTTTGTCAAGATAACATCAAGTTGTCATTAGAATAGTTGTTTCCTTTGTCATCTCCATGTCAAATTTATTTAGAAGCTCTTTATGTAACACCCCAGCCTTGACATGCAACCCTAAGGTCCATGAATTTACTGAGTGTGCTACCTATTAAGCTTAAATACCCCCTGTAGTATTTTATTCCCCCTAAAGGGAGCTTCCGCGACTCGAACCTATGACCTCAGGGACTTATAGTCATTGATTCCATTGAGTCATTGATTCCTATTGCCTCTAACTTTGTCACGAGAGCATATATTTCATCATAATCAATGTTTTCTTCTTGATTATATCCCTTTGCTACTAATATAGTTTTTCTTCTTATAATTAAGTCAGAATCATCTAGCTTATTTCTAAAAATCCATTTAGTGCCTATTATAGGATGATTATTGGGTCTAGGGACTAAATCCCAAACTTTATTTCTTTCAAATTGGTTTAGTTCTTCTTACATAGCTAACGACCAATGATCATCCTCAATATCCTCTTCAATGGTCCTAGGCTCAATTTGAGAAACAAATGCAAAGAAATTACAAATATTACGCAAGGAATTTCGAGTGACCACTCCTTTAGATATATCACCTATCACATTGTCAATTAGGTGGTCCTTTTTTATTTTACATGCTTGTGGCATCCCTTCAAACTCTTGGATTGTATTTTCTCCTCTTGCATAACTTTTTCAAATTTTTGATCCTTTGGAGAAGATTCATCAAATAGATTTCATCTCCTCTTTTGGAGAAGATTCATCAAGTACTACATGTATTGGTCTTTCCACAACCATTGTTCTTTTATTATAGACTCGATATGTTTTGCCAAGATTAGAATAACCTCGAAATATTCCTACATATGCTTTTGAGTTAAATTTTCTTAAAAGATCTTTTCCATTATTCAAAATAAAGCATTTGCATCCAAAAGCATGAAAATGATAAGTATTTGGATTTCGACCCTTATAAAGTTCATAGGGGTTTAATTAAGATTTTTCCTTGATATGATTCTATTCATAACATAGAAAGCAGTATGTATCGTATCTTCCCAAAAATAATTGGGAACTTTACTTTCATTTGACACGATTCTTGATAACTTCTCCATAACTCTATTATTTCTTTCAACAACTCCATATTGTTCTCGAGTGATATGTGTGAAGTATTGATGTTCAATATCATGTTTACATAAAAATTGTCAAATTTGTGATTTTTAAACTCACCACCGTGGTCACTTCTAACTGTTACTATCTTTCGGGATAGCTCATTTAGATGCTACGAAATAGAGGCTCAATGCTCGCATTGACACACTATGAGTCTCTAAGGAACATGATCTTGTCGGGGTTTGAGAGGCAAAATGATCGACTAAATGAAAAAATCAACCATTTAGACTTCCTCTTTCGGACCAGCCATGACATTATGCATCCATAAGCAAGATGTCCTCCTTCACCATCTTAGGAATAGTTTAGGAGTGTCTAGCCTTTAGGGTGTTATGTTTTGTCGTTTAGTATCTCTTTTGGGCCTTGTACTTCATTTCATTTTGAGCATTGTGTTCTTTTGCTTGTAATATGTTATCAAACTCTGGTTATTTACTCATTTTTAATTCGCTATTTCATGCTTTGTTGAACAATGGTTAATTATGTCGATAGTTTATGGATTATGGTTTTATGAGAATCTTAACCATATCTTACGTGTATACCATATTTGTTTGATTAATACATGTTTAACCTGAATAAATCATAACTATTAATCACTCCATGCCTGATTTTGTTTATACATGTTGGATGTGTCATACAAACCTTGTTGATATGTTGTTTTTTGTCAATTTAATCAACTAAGTGCCTTCGATAATCAATTAAATGCAGTGATTTGTGCATCTGTTCAAGTTTCTAAAAACTGGTTAATCAATCAAAGCATGTACTTAATGATTAATTATAGTTTCTTTTCACAAAATACTATATCTCTTCTTACTTTTGATCGGTTATTATCATTTAATTGTCTACACTTTTTGATAATATCAAAAGGGGGAGAAATGTTGTTTTGTCGTTTGATGTGTTTCTGGTTGTTGAGCTTCCGTAAGTTTGCTACCTACTCTTGCGTATATCACCTCATTGCTTGGTTGGGGAGGAGCAGCGCAACTTTGACATTTATCCAATCTAAGAAAACACATGTTGATCATCATCAAGCTTATCAAACAAGGAATTGGTGTAGAGTTTGTCATCATCAAAAAAGGGAGATTGAAAGTGCAAAGAGTAAAGACCCGCACATTTGATGTTAACCTAAGTTTTGATGAAGACAATGGACATATAAGTAAGCTTGAAGATCGTACAACAAACAACAAACTGAAGACTCATAGGTTGCATCTATATACTTAGGGCGTTGTAAGATTTAGTTTTATTAGAGGTTTTAAGATGATTGCCTTAGATTGAGTCTAGGTTAGGTAAACCTACGTGGGAGTCTCACAAGAACTAAAATTGAACAAGACTAAAATTGAGACATAACATCTAGATATTTTATGATGAGTAGGATCATGCATTCACATACATAGTCTTATGCATTAAAGGTATTATATTTGAAAAAATATGTATAGCATGTTAATATGATATAGGTAGTTTACCATACATCAAGAAAAACATTTTAAATCAGCATAATCGATTAAGTATCATGTGTAATCGATTTTCAAGAATTCAGTTATTAACCAATCTGATGTTGTTGGTGTATTAATCGATTAAGACACAGTATAATCGATTAACATGTAACATAAAACAAACTTGTAACAACTCGTTAATCGATTAAGTGGGTGAATAATCGATTAATAGCAATATCAGTATGATTAGTATAAATGCTGTAATTCTTGCCAATGTAGGAGAACTTGTATATTTCGAAAATAGTTAAGAGCATAAATTTTCATACATTGTATTACAGTGAGAAAGTGCATTTCGAAAACTTAGAGAGTGAGAGCATTATGAGTTAGGCTTAAAAATTCAAATCATTGCATGTTTTCTCCAGTTTTCAATGCATTGCATTCTTGCATAAAGTTCTTAATTTTTTTGAGAAAAAAGTGAGGAAAATATTTTTCTGAAAAGTGTGCAAATCAATTTTATGAAAACCTAATGCATTAAATTTCATTTAGATTAGATTCTTATGGATTTTCTGCTTAGTGTTTTAGATTGAGTTTTTTAATTATTGAATCCGAGTATTAATTACTCAAGACAACTCAACAAAATCAGTTTTGAACTATGAAGTTGATCTCTTTGTAAATATTTTCACTACAAGAGAGATCTTGATAATCTTCACAGAGACTAGGAGGTCTTGGTTCTAGCAATACCGAGGTTGGAGCCGAATCGCGAAAAGATAGGAGATCTTAGTAGGCGAATTAGATAGGCCAACCCTAGATTTTCAAGCTCATAGGTGCCAAGAAAGAAGTGGCTTAGATTTCTATTTTTGTAACTGGAAGTGTGTGTGTAAACTTACAATTGCAATAGTGAAGAAAAATCTTCCAATATCAGAAGGGGAGGCCTAAATGTAGTTTATAGTGGACCGCAAACGAACCAGGATAAAAATTCTCTGTGCACCTTTTTCTATCTCTAATCATCTTACTTTTATTCTTTACTTTGTTGCTAATTGAGTTAATATGAGTTGCATGTCATAATCTGTTTTTTTTGTCATCCTATAACTCTAGTAATCAGTTAATTGTGTAAAGAATTGGTAATCAGTAATTTGTTGTGCAAGAAACCATATAATCAAGTAGTGCAAGATTCAGGATAATCGATTATCCATAAGTATAATCGATTAAATCCAAGCACTAGTTAATCTATTAAAACCAAGCTTAATCGATTAAGTGCAGTCAGTTTCAGTTTTGCACAAAATACAGGAAAAGCGGAGTAAGTGATCCGCGACACCTATTCAATCCTCCTTTTAAGTGTATTCTAACCTGCTGATACCCAACAATAAACAATATGAGTAAAACATTTATGCATATCATTTATAGATTCATTTGGAATAGATCATACTCATGAGTTAATGCATTTAGCCTAACACGCTTAACCTCACTTGTGCCTTCATGGGTTACTTTTAAATTGTCCCACATTTCCTTGTCACTTTTGCATTGTGAAACTCTAAAGAATTCATTATAAGAGAGTGGAGATGTGATGATATTCTTAGCTTTTAAATTATGTTATACCTTTCTTTTTTCATCACCCCTCCACAAACTCTTAGGTTTTTCTTTTGTTTCACCATCCACTAGATGTAGTGGTACATGAGGTTCATTTTGCACAACTTCCTAAATGTCCATGTCAATGGCCTCTATGAATATCCTCATCCTCACTTTCCAATAAGCATAGCTCTCTCCACTAAACACATGAGGGTGATTGATTAAGGAACCTTCACCATCAAAGGGATTTGTAGAGCCCATGTTTGTTATTCCTAGGATAACACGAATTTAGCGATTAAGCTAGCACTAATTCGAACTAGCTTTGATGTCACTTGTTGAATAACAATGGCTCTAACACACCTAGAGGGAGTGAATAGGTGTATTGGTATACGATTCAAACTTTTAGGTTTTGAAAGATATTCTTATATTTTCCTTGATTTAATTGATTAACAACTAACTTAATTCGTTAACAGATTTTTGCATTTAATCGATTAACTCATGGTTTAATTCATTAACTCGATCTATTTCTTGAAAATCTTTAGTTCTATGAGACAACGATATGCAATGATCAATCTATTATTTCATACACTTTAACAATTCAATTTATACAATAAATCATACAGAGACAATTATACAACAATGCTAATATGAATTCAATGTTAGATAATAGAAATTGATAATTTCTTAAATGTAAAAGATTAGGGATAAGATAATTTGAGAAACTTGATTTTATCTTGGTTCGATCTCAAACCACCACAATCTAAATTTAGTCTTCCATTTCTGATCTATGAGATTTTCTTTCATAAGAAATGAAATGTTCTTATAATCAATCTTCCACCAATAACCTCTTGGACCTAGCTTCTAATGGATCATCACCACTTCTAGATTAGGATTTCTCTGAACTCTTCTCTTCTATGGTGATACCTCACACCTTGAGATATGAATTACAAATCGAATGTTCTTCTTGTGTATAATGTTTTTGCATCTTTTCTTGTGTTTGTATACACTCTATTAAGAATATATCTAAACCTTCTCAATATCTCACAATCTTAGGATATGATGATGTATGATCATGAGATTGAAATATTTTGAAAACACTTTGATGTGATATGAATGCTCGAATGTGTCTTCTAAAAAATTCATGAAGAATTCTCTTGTTGTGTTTTAAAATCTCTAGCTCACTCTTTTTTTAGAACTCTTTGGTTTGATCTTAAAAAATGTGTCAATTACTCATAGGGTTTATTGGTTATAATACCCTTCAGTTTCAATCAGTTTTATGTTAGTTTAATTGATTATGATTATACTTAATTGATTAACGTTCTTTAAAAATCCAAGATTTCAAAACTGATATTGACTTAATCGATTAATCATTAACTTAATCGATTAACGAGTTTCCCATTTTGTAAAGACTTAATTGATTAACTATTAACTTACTGATTAAGTGCTTTATGAAAAATACTTAATTGATATGTTATGAACCTTTAACATGATTTAAAAATGTATGATGCATGATTTGAAATGATATTAGTTTAAGCTTGTTTAATGCATCAAAATCATGAAGTCATGTATGAATGTTAATGCTTCAAAACCATGAAGTCATGTATGAATGTTAATCTCATATGCATCATAATCATCATTCTAATTTGCAAGATTTTCATTTGGTTCATCTTTTCTAGACTATGCCCATTCGAAATATCTTAGGACCTAAGGAAATGAAAATTACTCTTAAGCTTTTATTGATCCTCTTGATGCTCGAACTTGAGTCTTCAATGTTGCTGTTGATTTAGCTTTGTTCATATCTTCTTACTTTGTCTTCATCAAAATTATGCAATACACATTTGTATTCACAATGAATGGCTAGGCGATGTGTTCTGTTAGACAGCGATAAAAGTTTAGAGAAGCTCAATAGAAGTTTGAAGAAGAGCTACCCTCTAACAATATTGTCATGGATACTCATAAAGGCTTATGCCGAAGGGAGAGTATGCTCTAATGTGAAGGAGCTAGTATAGTTAGTGATTGAGCTATTTGAAACTAGATATTTGTTATGATAGAGATTGTTGTGTAGATTTTCTAAGGAGCAGGAGATTCAGCTACTTTAATCAAGGTGGTGGTTGTTGGAGATGTTTGAAATATAATATTATATGAAATCTAACATTGTCTAAGATCAGAATGTAGATGAGAGACAAATACTATATATTGGGCTCAATTTTCTTGTTACAACTTTTCTTAATTAGAAACACTACATCAGCTTTAGACTCATGGTGTGCTAGAGCTTATAATCATTATTCCCTAATAATATTTTGGTAGTCGTTCATCGCTTCCGAAATGTATACACAATTGGTTGAATCAATAACAAATTGTTTTGTCTTCTTCTCTTCTATTTATTTTTGCTCTTTATTTGATTGCTTGTATCCAATATTATGCATTGATTACTTCTAGGTGAAAAATGTATATCATTGCTTGCAATTGATCAAAAAAATATTTAATTATTAAATTTTAACTTTAAAATATTTTTTCATACAATCACAAACAATAACATATCAAGCAATATACATTTTTAAGACAATAAATATGCTCTCATTACTTCCACTACACCAAAAAAAATGGTGGATAAATTTATAACATTGGAGAAGGTAACTGACACAATGACATAATACAGAGCATTGAAGAAGAAATCGCCAATTAATAAAGAATGTTTACTCTTTGAGTATTTCTTTGTTCAAGCTTTTATTTATTTTACTAATTGGAAAAATATGTTTTTTCTCGCTTTTTATATATATAGCATTGCTATGAGAATCATACTGGATTGGATGATCCGACCAAATCCTTGACTGAACTTAAAAATAGTTCTGATTTGTAGTTTTAACTTAATGAAGAGTTGAACTGCTTTGAATTGGAGAAATTTTGATCGATCGTGTTAAACCCGATTAAACTAAAATAAATTGGGAAGTGAATTAGATAGTTAACTTAAACTTTAAAAAATGGAACACTACTATAATTTTTTGTTTTACCCGATCCAAAAAAATGATGAGATGTTATTTCAAATTTTCAATATATTTACAAAATTATTAATATATAAAATTTTGCATCTATCCATAATTATATATTTATAGCAAAAAAATATTAATTATATATAAAATCATTCGGTTAGATCAGACGATTTAACTGTTTAAACAGTTTAAAGTAATATGAAACATCCTCTAGTTTAATGTTCGGGTTGAGTTTCATAACATTAATTTATACGTGGAAAAGTTATAAAGAATTTTCTTTAAAATATGGTGTACTCGAAAAGGAAAAAAACATAAATTAATTGAAAAGTTGGCATACATAATTGATACATGGTATGTTAATAAAAGAAAATGGGTAAGAGACATGGTATGTTAATAAGGATAAGAACATCTCTTAATGACAGTTATGCAACTTCCTGTGCCATTATTCAACAACTATTGACGAAAAAAGGGATTTTAAAATATTTTATTTGAATATTCATCAACTATTTTTTCCAATCAACCCGAGAGTTAACATGGGACTATAAATATTATCTTATTAATTTTAGTACAGACAAAAAGATAAAGTCAAAGAGATTTGTTGTATACGTGTGAGGATATATAAGTTTCATTACATTCTCTCCCTATTTATTTGCACTGAAATAACTTGTTGAGTTTAAGTTTGAAGATGGGTTTATTTTTGAAGTATTAACTGCATATTTTTAATACTAGTTTCTTTACCTTGCATCTAATGCTAAATCTCAACATTACCTAATAAGTTTATTGTCTATCTTTTATTTATAGATTGATATGGCAATTATTATCTATTAAATATTTTCAAGTTAAACAATAGAAATGAAGAGAAGAAAGAAGAGATGAAAAGGAGGGTGGAGAAAAAGAAAGAGATTAGAAACATATCAGATTTTTTAATTCTTTGATGTGAGAGAAAGAAGAAAGTAATAATAGAGAAAGAGGTAGATGCTAATTTTTGAAGGACAAAAATATTTATACAATAAAAGAGATAAAATATAATCTTATTAATTAAAAAATCAAGAATTAAAAATTTTGAAATGTTATATATATATATATCTATATCTATACTATATATAAAGCCAAAACTTGAAATAACTTCCTTCATGGTGTAATTTTCATTTCCTATATTGCCCTTAACGTTATTTAATTTTTACAAAAAACTATATAATCCTAAGCAACTACCACCAATACATTAATTAATCACATATATCATCTTAAATTAAACATTATCCTAAACACAAAAAATATAATATAAAGTACACCGAACACAACAAATACATTTTAATTCAAAAAATGAAATATATAAAACTTAAATATATAGTATGACACAATATTAGCCGGCAGGTACGAAGTACCTGTACACACTAGTATATATAATTATAATTTAAACTTTTAAATATAACATTTATGACTACAAAATAGAATATTATAAAGACAAGGTTGAGAGAGCATAAAAATCTTTTTATATTTAATGTATACTCATAATTTCATTTATGAACCTTGTTGCTATATATTTGCTGGAAAAACTCTTTTGATGTGTAGCTTGTATATTAAAGTCTAATATGCATCAAGTTAAATCAAAAAAATTGAGATTGATTAGTTGGTTGATCATATTTAATAATTTTGATTAATATTAGAGAGGAGTCCAACTCATATTTATGATATTTTTCAGTTCTAATAAGGATATCTCCTTACCTTTTGGGTAAGGAACTAATCCATTTCAAGATGTGTGAATGCACATTCCAACAAGTGTTGTTCCCAGGAATCAAATCTTTGACATTTTGATCATCTTCAGATCTTGTAGGATCTTACACAACTAGACAATGCTTTATTGATACTCATATTTTGTGATATGTAAATGAATGCATTTACCATATTTTTTATATGTTAATCTAGTGTATTTTTGCACTAATAATAAAAACTAATTTATTTTGAGGTGTATAACTTTTGAAGATCCAAACTTTACACCACTCCTCTTCTTAATATTTAGGATATTGTTTAAAAAATAAAAAGTAAAGTAAGTAATACAGTCAAAAATATATTATATTTTTTCTTTAAATAGTTATGGACATTTAATGCTTTACATTTTTTGAAAGAATAATATCAATTGCTAATTTTATTTTAAATGCTGAGAAATTAATATATAGTTTTTTTACACCAACTTGTTCCACAATAGACTCCCAACACATAATCTATTCTAATATAATATGCATATATGCATAATTATTTTTTATATCATTGGATATAATATATATATAATTGATTAATGTATAATAAAAGTATTGGCTTTGGACTACACAATAATTCTGATTAAACATATTATTCTAGCAAGAGATGTAAAGCTTGTTATTATTGGGAATATAATATTTGGTAACTCATTTGAGTTAGTGTATTCCTTGCTTGGCTTTTGTTTGGGTTCATGAAGCCCTTAGTAATATATTAATTTTTGAGTAAATATCTATTTTGTCTATCAAAATTTTCACGCATATTTGTGTAATCTTTAAAAAATTGAAAAACTTTAAATAATTTAAAATTATCGATGAATCAAATTAGTTTTTCTAACATATTTTATAATATTCAACATGAACTACTTTGACTTATATTCACAATGATTGAGTATTAATTTAATTTTTTTCCTAGATGTATCAAATTGTACACTTAAATAAAATCTTTAATGATTAAAGTGAATATTTACTCTTAGTTTATCTTCCCTTCTCAAAAGCTTTAGTTTTCTCTCATCAAAACATAAGCAATCCATTCTTACTACCCTTTTAACTCTTTATTCTCAATTCTCTCTCTCTCTCATTCACTATCTAGCCATGCTCATGTATGTCCATCTCTCCACCATTTTCATTTTCACTTTTGTCTTTTTTATCATTTCTGTGCCATTTGATAATAACTACTGGTCCCATTTAATTGTTTTTTCACTTCTCTGCTTCTATTTTGTTAAGGTTTCAAAGTTTCCTTCAAGATTTTTTGTTCAAAATAAACATGCACAAAACTGCTGAGCTTTTCAGGAACGAGCTGAATCGTATGATGGATCACTTATATCCTCCAAGTATATATTATTTTCCCTTCCTATTATTTATTCTTTGTTTTTCAAGCTTTTGGTGATAGATTTCATCTTCATCATGCATCATATGACTTGCCACCTTTTGTTTTAAATTTTTTGTATAACATCTTCATGCTTGATATTATTGTTATATGCAATTAAAATGATGGAAAGATTGTCATGCCTATGTTGGGCTTTGGCCTTCAAGATGTTGAAAGAAAATATTAGGTCAGAGATTATCTATCTCGAAATGTGTCTTATTTTCTATCTCAAACTAATTAGTATGGTACTTTTTGTTTTTAAATTTGTTTCTTTTATTCATGTAGTAATATGTTATTGGTCTGGGAAAGAAAATATAATATTGTTCATGACTGGTGATTGCTCAGAAAATAAGGAAATAAATAAAGTGACATGTATACATGTTTAGACACATTGTTTCTAAGAAAAAAGTTCTAAATATATAGCGGCCTACTTGAACCTTAGTTTCTGCAAGATAGAAGCCTTAGAGAAATGTTGGAGAATCTAAATCATCTAAGGCATGTAGGAAAAATCTGAAGTTTAGATTCATTCATTGTAAGACAATTCATTAACCACATGTGAGATTCATTGAACTTGTTCATCACTTTTTACTTGCACACAATCTTTTTACACATATTTTATAATCATTCCTCATCTACTCATCCTGTTATTTTTTTCAAATATTTTTTTATAAATATAATTGTTTATAAGATATTTGTAAAAAAAGTCTGAGTTAAAAATAGTTAGATGATTATTTTTTATGTTATATGAAACTTGATTGAATATACCAATAACAGTTTTTTAGATAATATTGAGTTTCGAATCTGAGTACTGAGATTTAAATAATATTGAGTTTTGAAAAATTTCATATCATCCTAACAAAAAAATCGATATATCATTTCTTAACTGAACTGTGTGCAAAGGCATTCTCTGGCTTCTAAGCTGAAATTCCTACATGTGACAATCCTCCTAATATATAATATTTCAAAATGAATGAGTAGGACAAAATAAATATTAAACATTAGGTATTATATAATCATAGATATCCTTATTTTGAATTTAAGTATTTTTCTTTGTTAATATATGTTTTTTGAATTACAATTTATAATTTTATACAGGTATGTATATATAATTCTTTAATTTATTTTTATAAACTTTAAGTACTTAATTAAAATTAACATGGAAATCAGTTGAACTCATTCCTTTATAATGCTCACTCATTTAACCCCATAAAATTAATGATAAATTTTTTTCTCATTGTTGACAAACCGTGATAAATGTTTTTTTTCATTGTTGACAAAGGGGTGGTATAGTACCCCAAAAAAAGGGGTGGTAGATAATATTTTTCACACTTACGTCTAGTAATTGCAAAATGGATTACCCAACCTATTTACCTTGTTCTCGCAAAATGCTTGAAACTTATAAGTAAACATATTCATGTCAGTTTATGAAAATATGACAAATTTAGAGTATGTTTGTTTTGAATATTTTCTATTTTAATTATTAATAAAATTAGAAAAAGAATGTGAAAACATGTTTGTATTGTTTTTTTTTATTTCATATTTCAGAAAATGTAGGTTTCATTTCCTGAAATTCTGAAAATAAAAAATATCATTTTCAATAATGAATTACTAGTTTGTTTCGAAATTTGTAACACTTTTGTTAGTATATTCTTTTCATATTTTTTGATGTTTTAACTTTTTCATGTTATTCCAATTTTTTTAATGTTTTAGAAACTCAATATACATCTATAATTTATTTTATGACTATACCCCTATTTATTACTCCTCTATTTCACATATATTTTTTCATTTCTTTTTAATTCACTTTTTAATATACATTAAATTTGATTATTTTAGTTAAATAATATTACATTTTTATATCATTTAATAATTTCTTATATTATATGCATAACCTTAAAGATGTTGATGAATGGAGTATATTTTTAATGACCCTCAGGAGAGATTAACAAAATGTCAAATCAAGTAATGAGCATACATTTTTTTTTGTTATTGGGTATACATAATATTATAATTTTATTTGTATACTTAATTATACATGATATTATAATTTTGGCTATAGTACGTTAGAAATTGAGTGTAGAGTCTCTATATTATATAAATCATTACAAAAGAAGTATATTCTAAAACAGAATAAGGCTTTAATATTTGAATTGATTGTATTTTGACACTTATTCAAAAGTGTGATATTTCTTATCTAAAAAAATTCGATCAAATATGAACATGAGATTAAAAAGTAACCTAAAGTGATCATATACAACTTGTTTAGTCATTTTTTGCATCCAATAATTGCAAAATTTATTTGCATTGTATATGTTACAAATTTGGATCCAATGAAATTGTCTTCAAATTATAACCATTTAAGTATATAAATGAAACTAAATAGAATTATACATATTCAATTACCTGAATATCGTTTATGCATATTTTGCATTTATATAATAATAAGGGTAAAGTTGAGATATACCAATTAAGTTTCTTCAAATACTTATAAACCCCGTCTTTATATAATAGTGTAGATAACAACTTTTTTCGCCCTCTTAATATTATTGCTAAAATAGTATAACAACTTTTTTCGCCCTCTTATTGTTATTGCTAAAATAGTATGATGACCTATGTGGTAATATATGACCTTTGGACAAAACTATTGTCCTTGAAGTTACAACAACTTAAATTAAATAATAGAACACTTGAATGTTATTAATTCATTTTAACTTTAACTTTTTAGAGATCAGTTGCTAGCTAGTACAGATGATAGAACGGGTCAAGCTTCGTGTTCGACTCGCATAACCCGCAAGTTTTTGCGGGTAGAGCATACAAAATTTGTCTTTTTGTCCGTTTCGCACAACTTGTTTGTCTGCAATGTTTGTGAACATTTCTATTAGATATTATAGACAATCCACAGACTTGATGTAATAAAAAAATCAAATAAATTATAATATAATATGATTTAATGTCTTAAAAAAATTAAAGTTGTAATGTTATATGTTTTGTTTGTATAACCTACACGAGGAGATTCTTGTGTAATTTCTTCTTCATCCATCTTTCTAACAAACTCTTTGCCACTGCCACGGTTTATTCAAATGAAGGGTGTTAATTGGGCAATCCATTTGGCGACCATATTCACCGAATGAAGAATCCCATCTCATTTCATCTCTTCTCCCAACCCATAATATGCTTCTGCACCTCAACATTTCTGCATTATTTGTGGAATTATTAATTTTTTGAGCGGAAAATATGGGTTGGGTTTTTCAGGAACAGTTGTACCAGATGGGTTTTTGCATGAGTGGTGGTCAGGGTGCTTTGAGTTCGACAGCTTCAGAGAATTGGTTCAAACAAATATGGGTTTCATTGCTGGTGAAGCTCCCTTTAACATGGGATTGACTATGGTATTGTTCAAAGTTGGTTTATCAATACAATAATGTTTAAGAATCTCACCTTTTTACCAATACAAGGTGTTGGTTCAAGTGGTATAAGACCCCATTGTATCCCATGTCGACCAAAATGGTCAAATGCTTGATTCTTGGGAGCAACACTTAGAGTTTGATTTTTGGAGGGCAATGGAGGGAATGAGAAGACTTGAAAGCCATGAAAAGCCTTCATTTTCCTTTCTCTCCCCTCTAAAAATCAACTCACAAACAGATCCTTAAGGGAGGGGCTGTCAAGCATCGGAAAAGGATTAATTCCTTACCCATAGAGTAGGGATATTGTTGGTTATACAAAAAAATCTCACTTTTTTAATTTGGGTTTTATTGCAGGAGAATCTGAGGTTAGGAGCCGCACATGGAGGGGATGCTTTCCAAGCAGAACAGTATCCTAGTATGTTTCTTGGTCTGTCTCATTAGCTACATTAGGGCATTTTAAATCAGATGACTTAAAAAACATTAGATTTGTCTTGCTATGTACCTTTGCTTGATGAACTTCATTTTGGATTTGTTTGTTCTATTCTATCAAATTCCATGGGATAAGGCTTGGTCCATGTTAGCAACACAGCTTTGTTGGATAGGGAAAAAGTGGTGTTTGATTTGTTTTCTATTTTCAGTCATAATTACATAAATGTCAGCTTGTTTTCACTTTGTTTCTTGTTTTCAAACTTTGGTGAAGTTGTTTTCACCATTTCCTTTGCAAAAGTAGTTTGAAAAACAAGAAAGCAAATGAAAATAGTTTTTACTTTTGTAATTATAACTAGAAACAGTAGAACTGAAAATAAATAAAAAACAAAGAACAAACTAAATGCTACATAAGAGCATGCTTTTATTTCCCCCCCCCCAAAATTATCAGTGTACTTTAGTATTATGCATTAGAATTAGATGTCAAATAATCTTATACTGACTCAAAATCCCCTTACTCTGTCTGGAATATTAATCATTTATGAAATAAAAGATTATTAATAATTTCTTCTTTTCTTGTGGAAATTTTATTCTATTGTTAAAAACAGAAGTTTGAGGTGGAAAAGACTAATTTGTTCTTTCATATGATTTTCTCCATTAGTAGATTAAGTTTTAGTGATATTTTTAGATTATTTAGATATTTAGACATGCCAACGTACAAAACAAAAATTACATACATCATTGATCATCATTTAAATCTCTGAATGCTTAACATTGCTCAATAGGAGCCTTGAAGCCTTGATGATATCCCTACATTTTCTCTGGACAATAGACAAATAGAAGTAATGTTCCAGTTGTAAGTACCCATGTTTCATATTAAAATGATGGGCGACAAGTACAAGAGTCAGTGCAGTATTGCTTTTTTCCCCCAGTTTCTTTACCTTCACTTTTTTGTTTTTTATTTTGCAGCATTCAGCAGAGAGAGCGACTCGATGGAATTAGATGTAATAAGAAGTACTTGAAGCTAAGATATCTTATAGCTTACTTCCCAGAGGATTTAACTTTTATTGTTGTATTTTTTGCATGATTATATTATTTTTTGTACAGTTAACTGGTGAAGTTGCGCTGCTTTACTTTCCAAATTTATATCTAGAGAGGTTTGGTAACTTGCCACAGCTCTTATTTCCATCTTCACATCATGAGGAACGGCTGACATCTACACTAGGATTGCACAACATGGCGAATGCAAGTGGTCAAAATGCAGAATCTTCCCTGCAATATATGTCAAAATCTGAAAGTACTATAATGAATGAGGTAGTGACAAATGAAGTTAAGTTTAAAATTGCACAGTTTTCATTTTGCTTTCAGTAATGTTACTAGGTTGGTTTAACATTTATTTGGATAAAATATTTTGATAGGACCCAAACCTTGACCCAGACCCAGAGATCGAGAATTTGTTAAAGACATTCTGGTTGTTGGAACATCGTCAAATGGAACAATATGTCAAATCTACTCTAGGAGAGGTATGTGTTGTTGTGTGATGTTGGAGTAGTAGAGATATTAAACCATTAGGTCCCTTCTCCTAACAGCTTATGGTTTTGGGAAAGAAGCACAATTAAAGTTGCGTATAAAGGAAGGGGTGAGAGGTGCAACAAGGGGAATTTGCCTAAGAAGGTTATGGAAAATAAACAGGTAGTAATTAAGATCTAATAGAACAAAGTGAGGCAGCAAGTAGTAGTGCTAGGGGGTGTGGAGAGAATAGATAGGTGAGTCGACTGCAGAGATCAATCAGCCACAACACTATTTAGCTCTATCCAAAACAGTTTTCAATAAAACCATCTAGAGCAAGTTCTCTCTCTCTCTCTATATATATATATATACATATATATATCCTAAAGTTGTCTTAGGTCTTCTGTCTTCGTCTATCTCTTTTAATCATATTTTTTTCCTTTGATCCACTTTTCTTGTTGAAGCCTCTATTAGCGTTCTTCTCATGAACAACAAACTACTTCAGGCGAGTCTCCATTACCCTTTACTCAATAGGTGCTACTGCAATATTTTGTGATATATCTGTCTCCTTTGATCCACTTTTCTCGTTGAAGCCTCTATTAGTATTCCTCTCATCATAAGCTTTCTCAGAGTTTGACCCTCTCAGCCCCGTTCTTATTTGTGTTTCAGAATATGTTAACTACACTTTTCCATTGTTCACACTGCATTCAACCTCAACGGACTTATTACGTGAGGGGGTGTGTTAGAGTAAGGGATATAAAACCATTCATGTGTCTTCACCTAACAACTTAACATTTTGGAAGATATGGTTCATCATATATAACTCAACCAATTATATCCCCTTCATATTGTGAAATTGAACTTGGCCTACAGAAAGGTATTTGAAGGCACCTCATTATTTGTCTTAAATGACATACATTATTTGGAAATATACACGTGTTTTTAGATAAAGTATGAAGTGATTTGAATTGTAAAAGTTAGAATTGAGTCCATAACAATGGTTAATGTTGTCATTCTAATCCATTTTATCCTTTCATTGTTTGAGTTCTGGTTCTGTATATTGCAGTTGTAAACTTGCAATGGTAATAGGTGTTGCTTCTAAGACTTGTTAGGCTACTGCAGTTCTGCTATTAGTAGTTAGTTCTATCATAGCCATTGTTTGCTTAGCTTAATCACCAATTAAATTTAATTTCAGAATATACAATGTTATATATGCATATATGACTATATGTAGATATAAACTATGGCATGTTCATCTTTTTGTCTAATTGACCGAAAATGGAACTACTAAAAGTGGGAAGAAAATTAGAAACAAAGTTCTCTCTAATATATTTTATTTTGTTAATGGAAATTCAGAGTAGTGGAAATATGGAGAACTTGCCAGTACATGGAGAAAGATACATTGGTATCAATGAATTTGCTGACTTCGTCTCACCAATACGACGTGATGATGAAAACAACAGTAAGAAAGTTCATGTTACACCACTTTTTGAATAGTTTCTATTGTTGCATTTGCTTCAACAAGTAATTGCAATTTCTTTTCTCTTTTCATTTTGGATCATTTAATTCGAGTGTATCAGTTAGCATTGCATTAATATAATTGTTGGTCGTAAAGTGTATCTCTGTAGCATAGAAAGTGAAATAAGAATCTGTTCTAAGTCACCCTTGGATTTCATTGTAAAGTAATTTAGTATTGGATATAAGCTAATGTTCGTATGTTTTAATATGCTAACACAGATAAGATAATATGATTTACCAAATTAAGAAGAACGTTGGCAACAAAACATGTAGCCGGTCATCAAATTACGTTGTCAGTAATTTATCATGTTATATAGTGTTGCCTATTGAATGATACTTTTGCATGTCATTGGTATGTCTTCTAATTGTGGAAAATTTTGCTCGTAGTACATCAATTGGGAATCAACAGAGTTATATCAGAGTAATCAAGCATGGAATGTGACTCATCTGCATTGTTGAATTCCTTTATGTAAGGATTTCCTATTATGTTTTTATCATGTGAAATGCTGCTGAACAAGTTTAACTTGAATAATACTTCTCCTTCAGTTTTATATTGTAATCATAGGCTAGTGGCCTATAATATCAATTTATTGTTTCTTTTTTATCCTTGTAGGGGAAAGGGGTGGGGTGTTGATTGTTATGGATTTTGGAAATGTCTTGCATCCATAGACTCTATTTACATGTTTGCTAAAAAATAAAAATGTGATATAGCATAAAGCCAATGGAAAGACATAAGAGTTTCGGAAGGAAAAGATTATATCTTTATAGTATAGCATTTACTCCAAAGAGAGGCAGTAAGTAGCATTTACTGCTAGTAGGAGTGGAGAGAATAAAAGGGCAAAATTTCAGCTAGGGGGAGTGAAAAGAATAAATAGGTGAATTGGCTACATGGATCAATCAACCACAAAACTATTTGGCTTATCAAAAACAATTTTTAATAAAACCATCTAGAGCAAGTTCTTCACATGTATGTATGCTTCTCCTAAGTTGTCTAGGTCTTCATCTATCTCTTTTAATCATATTTCTTTCCTTTGACGCACTATTCTCGTTGAAGCCTCTATTAGTATTCTTTTAATAAACATACTACCTTAGGTGAGTCTTCGTTTCCTTTTTCTCAATAGGTACCACTCCAACGTTTGTGATATATTTGTTTCCTAATATTATCTTTTCTTGTATATCTACTAATCGACTTCTTCTTTCTCATCTCCAATACATTTATTTTTCACTATAATTGGCACTCCACGGGCCAACATTCGGGACCATAGAGCATTGGTGGTCTTATAGCTATTTTGTAGATCTTTCCTTTGAGTTTGTTAGTGTTAGAAAAGCTGAATTGAAGCTTAGAGAAGAGAGAAAGAAATCAGAGAGAGAAGAGAGAAGAGAGAAGAGAAAGTGAAAATGATACTGTTTTATTCAATTGTTAGTTATGAAAGAGTAACTGCTCCATATATATAGGAGCTGAATGAATAGTACAACTGACATAATAGCTAAGGAGAGAATACAGTAGAAGATAATAATAACTACTCTAATAGTTAGGAACTTTGCATTCACCAACACTTGCCAAATTTCTCCATTTAATCTACTGTGCTTGAATATATGCAATCCAACTTTTGGTATAACATGGTTCCTATTTTTCCCCCCTTAAAAAGTTGTCAACACCGGAAAATACCAAAAATAGTAACTCTATTATTAGGCACTCTTATTATCTAACCATCAGCAAATAATTCTTCCCAGTCCCCATTTTATGATGTTTCGGGCATACTGTCAGTAGATTAAAATTCTACCTACAATCAATTTTATAGCATGGGGCCTTCTGAGAACCCGTAAAATAGCCACGTTACAAAATCATATGCAAAAAGTACAGTTTGAGAAAACATCTCAAATTTAAGCCTCAATAAAACCGTGCAAGTATGCTTAATACAATCGTAAAACATGTTCCTGAGCTTAACATAAAGCTTCCCTTCCTTTTGAGATTTTTATCATCTCCTCTTAGCTTAAAAGAACTCTCCATTGGAGAGTTAAGGCACTCATGATTCTTGAAGCTTGGGACCAAGGACATGCTTGGCGCTCAACTTTGTCGAAGAACAAGGAAGGATTTCCAATGAACAAGATAACAAAAGAGAGGGCCTCAAGGTGTTTCATGTGTTAAAGTCTCACATTAATTGAGCACACGAGTAAAGAATCATTTATAGCAACTATGGCAATCCTCCCGGTAAAAGCCATTTACAATAACTTCGGTATCACCTATCACCTCGGGAGGTCTTATCAAACCCTTGGTGATACCAAAGGCTTATTAGGAAATGAAACTATCTCACCATCACTACAACTACCATCCTTTTGCTTTGTGGTTAGTTTCTACAAGCTCCATATGATTGGGACACTGCGACTTGGATCCTCAAGTGTATTAAAGGATCACTCAGGCAAGGTTGCCTTGTATGATCCTTTCTTTTTCTACACTTTGTGAGCTTTGGAAGGACCTTACCATGGACTTTGTTCAATGTTTTCCTCATACAATCATGATTTCGTCCTTGTTGGTCGCTTTAATGTTTGAAACATTTTATCTGTACAGCCAAACAACTCGTGTTTCTCTTTTCTGTGATTTGTTCTTTAGAGAGACAATCCACTTTCTTGGTTTCCTAAAATCATATATTGGACAAACCAATATGGATGTCAAATTTGTTACCTATTCTTGGAAAACCTTTCTAGATCTCATCAAGAATCTATCAATTTCCTCTTTTGTTTGTCACTTACAAATTGATGGTAAAACTAGAGTTACTAACATAGCTTAAGAGACTTTCTCGGGAATTTAGGAAGAGAAAAATCTAGAAATTTTGATTTGATCTTGTGCTATTGAGTTTTCCTTTAATGTTTAAGCTAATCAAATTTCTGTTAATAGCTCTACCGGATTGTCCATAGTCTGCCTCCTCTCTACCACATGGAGCCATTTTGCTCTTTTGAGTCTATAGAATGTTTTATGCATCTTATACATAATTTGAACATTAAGACCAGGAAAAAACTCAAAGTAGGCAATGAACAATGTAGACTTGCTATTAATGCCACCCATCAAAACTTTCAAAATTGTAATAGGGTATGTCATAGCTCATATCTCAGCTGACCATTACCCAAAACATTCGCTAACTAAGTTTCAAGAAAATGTTTCTAGTTTGTTGATGCGGAAGAATACTAATAGAGGCTTCAACGACAAAAGTGGATCAACTGAAGGACACTACGTTTAAAAGGGGCAGAGGAAGAACTAAGTCACCTTTATGAATGGCATTAGAAAAACAACTTGCTATAAGTAGTTTTATTAGAACTTGCTTTCAATATAGCCCACTGGTCTCATGATCGACTGACCCCTGCAGTTGATTCACTTAGTGAGATAGGGTTTGGTTGTTATTTTTACTCTATTTTCTAATGCTCGATGAAAAAGTATTACGCAACGCTTTGCGTTATAGGCAAAATATAATTTTCTATTTATGGTCATTGTAGTATACAACCATATATACCCGCTATCATATCTTATAATGATAATCTTATCTTTGCCTTGTGAAGTATATTTAATTTTTATTGTGAAGAGATAACTTTTCTTACCGGTGAGATTCTCATGTCTCTCCATTGGCTTTAAGATATGTGTCACATTTTTATTTTATAGGAAATATGTAACTAGAGTTTATGATTCATGCATGACCCTTTTACAAATTTATAACCATCCTCATCTCACATAATGGAATTCAACAATGCATATATGAATCCTCTTACATAAGGGAATTCAACAATGCATATATGGATCACATTCCATGCTAAATGATGCCGATTTAACTCTGTTGATTTCCGATTTATGGACTTTGAGAAAACTTTCTATAATTAGAATGAAATACAAGTGAAGTGCAAAAGTAAAGTTCAATACGCAACAATTTACAAGGTGATAAATTAATTACAATCAATCATGTAATTTGATGATCAGATACATTATTTGTTTCCTTAAGAAGTCATTCCTTCATATTTGGACTGCTCATATGTGGAGACTATATTTAATTTTCTTCATAATTTTATAAATCATATTACCTTATCTCTTTAACTTTCTTCATACTAAATTGTTTTAGATAGAAATACTAGAGTGACGTAGAAAAGTTTCTTATTTGAATTTCTATTGTACACAAATACACTTTACAACCTACAATTGTCTTATAATAATGTAATGACAACTAATGCACTCTAGCTAATTGATCCTAGCTGAAAAAGAGACAAGAAATAGCAATTACTTGCCAAAGTATCTACAACAGTAGAAATTATTCAAGAAGTGTTATAACAGGAACTTTCTTATTTTGTTTTCATCATCGCATAGAATTGGTGAAGTGTAGTCAGCAAATTCATTGATACCAATATATCCTTCTCCACATGCTATTAAATACATATTTTTGGTGCTCAGAATTTTGAGAAGAGGAGAATTTTGTTTCTAACTTTCGTCCGACTTTTAATTGTTTCATTTTCAGTGAATTAGACAAGAAGAGAATGAATGTGCCAAAGTTTATCAATGTATCGATACATGTGCATATTCAACATTATATATTTTGAAAAATTTAGGTGTCACTTTTGAAGAGAAGAAACTTATATCAATGCACAAAATACTGAACTGCATTCAAGCTCATAATGAATGGCTTAGTAAGGCATTGTTTAAGGGGTGAATCCAAATGATACATTGTCATTACCATTTCCACCATTGTTTTTTTAAATAAGGGACTTTCCTTGTTAGATAGATATATGTATCACCTTAGCACCTTTTCTGGTTTTTATTTCTTTGTTTAGATGCTGCAGTATTAATTCCTTGTTAATAGATATACGTAGAGGCCATTAATTCCTATGCTGTTAAAGGAGCATAAAACTGGAACTGCTTCCTTATGCTTTGCTCTTCCTTGGATTCTTCATTGATTGCCCTTCCTGTTTTTGTTTTTTCTCCAGCTAGGATCAATAGAGACCAATGGATTCACCAGTTGAGCATTACTTTAGGTGGTTCTTCATGCTGGCTTATTTCTTTTCTGTTTGATCCCCTATCACTTGTGGTGGGAAAACCAGTACAGTGTAATATTGCCAAGCTAATTTTTGGCCAGAATGGAAAATGAAAAGTGTTCAAGTAAGATTTTGAAGTTTGCATGCCAGGCCAAGAAGGAAAAGTATAAGGAAAACACCTCGCCCCTGATATTAAGAGGTTTGTTTGTTTTTCTGAGGTATAAGAAACTTATCTTTGTTCTTCATATATTATTGATTTAAGAGGCAACCACATGGTAAATTTTTTTACGTTGGGGAATTCCTATGGTTAGCAATTATTTACTGGCCATATTTGCTTCTTCATTGCTGTTACCTTGAAAAATGTCTAGTTCAAAAGAAGTATATTTTTAAACTTAGCATTCATCTAATATCAAATATGTATATGATAACCTTATTTAGATGCTGCAGGAATACACAATTTAAGTGTTGAAGCCAATTGGAACACAAAATTTTAGTGATGGTTTGATTTCATGACTTTGTTCTTGACCATTTAAGCTGTTAATTTCCATTTAACTTAAAATTCTAGACCCCACAATTGTGAGAGCCTCATGCATTAGGCTGCCCTTTTTTGGATACCTGCTTTCTATGAATCATTTGACCAATGTTCAATAGTTGCTTTTACGCACTAATTTTATCACTTGAACATTAATCAAGACATGACTCCTGAATCCTGATCTTGAATTCATGAAACCACTGAATGTTTATATAGCTATACTTTCTCTGTGATGCTGATCCTGGAGGAGTTTTTTCCATGCAAAATTATGCTTTATTAATTTGCTCTTTTCTGCTTTTCCTGTATTTCTGTATTACCCATTCCGTATCTATTCTGCCCTGTTTATTATTCATCTCTTCCAACCCTCACCTTGTTTGGAACACTGGCGCACCTTCATGAATCACGACAACACTCCACCTCTTGCCACTGCCAGCACTACCACTTGTGAGCGATTCTTGGCTGTGAGAGCACCTGCGGGAACAAACAAATATCGATTGCTTGTTGAACCCTGTGAACCATGAAAGTAGGATATTCCAAATTCGAGAATCCAAGAGTTTTTATAAAACTTTCTTCATGGAAAAATGTGATTGGAAAATCCCGCTGAATTGAATTGGGTCCATGAATATAAGAAATAGCGTGAATTCTTGAGAACAACGTTTTCCCCTTTTTTATGACCTTGCTACATCTTTGCTGAAAGTAACTGCTCCACCTTTGAGGTATTATGCTTTGACTTTAATGAGAATTTGATTTGTTAGTCAATTTCATCTATAAATTTCTCATTTTTCTTTATTTGTTCATTTCCTGACATTCTTGGGTCACTTTAACTGTTTTGTAGCTAAGACCATTGCTAGCTCTTAAACGTTAGTGATAGAGTGGATGTGGATTCAATAACTTTTTCACTCTTCTACAATAGCTGTCATTTAATTATTTGGTCCATTCTAACTACATCCCTATTTTTGGAATTTGAACTTAATCTTACACAAAAAATCAGGATTACAAGTTGCACGCTTCACGATGGCGAACTGCTCCTAGACCAGAAAGTGATTGCGGCTTAACATTGAAGAAAAAGAATCATGAGTAAGTCTATTACTTCACATTCCTAATTGTTGTTTCAATTTGTTCCTACCTTTTAACACCATCTGTTATACTGGAGTTATAACACAGTTAAGTGAAGAGATGAACTTCAAAATAAAGATTACATATAATAAATTAAAATATATTTCTAATTCTTGTATGTAACACTCATTTGCATTTTAATCCCTAAACTCAGTAATTTGGTCCTTGCACTGATATTATAAGGGCAACTGACAACAAGAACCAAATCAAAAATGGTTTTTTAAAATTTGAAATTTTTTCCTCATAGTCTAAATCGAAAGTCAGTGTTACATATAATGAACAAAAATATATTTTAACCTTTTCATATATACTGCATTTTCATTTTCCATATGTTAATGCCTAATTTAGAGAGTTTTATAAAAAAAGGTTTAAATCTGGTTTTTGTCTCTGAAAATATAGGACATTTGGGTTTAAGTTCCTATTGATTTTTGTTTTTGGTTTGCTTCCAACTTTTTAGAAATACTTGCATAATCACTGGTGCTACGTGTCAGTGACTTTGTTTGCCATGTAAGCACTTAAAGAAGACTCACTAACAATGGACTAAACCAAAATACTAGAAATTTTTTGACCCAACAACAAAAGATGAACCAAAACCAAAAAGTGCTATATTTTGAGGGACCAAAACACATTTAAGCTACTCCAAAACCAGTTCCATCTAATTGCATAATATTCAGATTGTCAAGAATGATGTTGATTATCTTTCTGCATGTCATCATTGAAGCATCTAATCTGCACTTATCTGCACTTACAATGTGCCTCTTCGAACAACCTTGTGTTGGGGATGGGGGAATAAGTAATTTCTCCCAACTGACCTTGTTTTGTTGAGAGTGTTCCTCGACGCAACAGTAAGGCTGTTTGTCTTGTGATTTGGAGGTTATGGTTTCAAATCCTGAAAACAACGTCTTCGCTTCCGAGGGTAAGGCTACGTACATCTACTCTCCCAAACTTCACTAGATGGGAGACTTGTGCAATGGGCCACCATCTATTTTTCTTTTTCTGTAGTGGGGAAAGACTTTTGTTGTGATGGTGATGGTTTAGGGTAAAGTGCAGTGTATACCAGGTAATAAGATTGGAATACATTAGATGGCCTTTATATAATAGAGACATCGTTTTAGAATGAAGCTTTCTCTTCACTCTTCAGCTGCACTTTTTTGTAGAAGATTTCTACACTATAAATATGTTTAAAAATGACTTTTGGAAATATGATTTGGAATATTTCTTTTCCAAAGCCTGCTGTCACCTGTGTTATGTGGATCAATCCAAAAAACTACAACAAAGCCATTTCTTGGTTAATCATTCAAGTCCATGTCCCTGGTATTGCGAGGTCTTTGTCTTTTAGCATCATGAAAAGCTTGTATTACATAGAGCTTAGAGACAGTAATTAAGCCATCCAATCGTCTAGTAAATCATAGATGACAGTTGATGATTACAGTGTTAGTGCTATGCTGTCAGGCTCAGTTGGCCGAAGAGATACATTCGTTAGGACGAACAATTACATCTCTGTATGTACCTGGTTATATTTTCTTGTTCATGTCGTATATAACCAGATACTTCTTGGCTACAAAATTTTTCTCTCATTTAATTCTTTCTGGCTAAACAACGAAAAACAAGGAGCCTATACCCTCATACCACACACCACCACCATTACCACCACCCTTCTTACAGTCCTTTCACATTACACCACAACAACCACATTCACCCTCCTAGATACAACCACCCAAATTATAGCCCATCCCTTTTGATGGTTCAGAGTATCTTCATTGGATTTTTCAAGCTGAACAGTTTTTTCAGCTTTATATGGTACCCCCGGATTAATGCCTACCCATGATTTCATTTTATATACATGGGAAACCCTCAATTGATTCAAATGGATGTTCCACAACTGTCAATTATCTGACTGGAACTCCTTCACTACGGATTTAGAGACCCGTTTTTTGGTCTGTTTTTCTACACTAATCATCAAGCGGTGCTGTTTAAATTAAAGTAACTGGGTACTGTCGCTGATTACCAACAACAGTTTGAGAAACTGTGTAATTGTATTTGGGGTCTAATTCTAGAGGTAATCCTAAATTGCTTCATTTCTGGACTGTTACCGGAAATCAGGTGGGAATTGGCTATTTTGCATCCCAAAACCATCTCAAAGGCATTGGGATTGGCAAAGTTGGTGGAAGCTAAAGTGAGGGAATCTAATCGTGCCCTGACTAAGACCTCGCATTTTGGTCCACAAACCAATCACTCACCTTTTCCCAAACCCATATTTACCACTTCGTCTAACCCAAATCTTACCCATGTTCCATCCCCCACTCTAACTCGTCGCTTATCCACTGCACTGATACAGGAGCGATGAGTCCGAGGTCTTTGTTATAACCGTGATGAGAAATTCCATGCTGGTCATAGATGTCAACCAAATTTTTTTGATAACTACTGGATAGTGACCACCATATTTCCCCAGACACTGCCCTACACTCTATGTAACCCATTCCTGAGGATTCACCCATTCCTTCCTTAGACACATACTCAGATGACCCCATTCATTTTCACATCTATGACCAAGCATTGGGTGGTCATTTTTCACCAAAACCCTCATGTTTTCCAGCTCCATTTATGGTCACCCTGCGACAGTTCTAGTTGATACAGACAACTCTCATAACATATTGCAACAACGCATTGCTAGTCACTTAAAACTACTAGTAACACCTACCCCTCAATTTCCTGTCATGATGGGAATTGGAGCACATATATATGCAGTGGGTTTCGTGATCACACACCCATTACTCTCCAAAATCAGGAATTTTTGATTCCTTTCTATTTATTACCCATTAAAGGGGTTGACGTTGTCCTGTGTATGGAATGGCTTCGCACCCTAGGACCAATCACTTCTGATTTTTATGTTCTATGCATGAAGTTCGCTGTTGGGAAAACTTCTATCACTCTTACTAGTGAATCCAGTTACACACTCCAACCCACTACCCTACATCAATTACCTAGTTAGTCCATATAGACAACATTTCTATCCTTCATTCTATCATAATACTTCCCTCCCAAATACTTGACCTCCCACAACACCCTCTTCCTCCCATATTCCTCACCCACAAATCCAAACTATATTGGACACCTATGACTCAGTTTTTCACACACCAATAACCTACCATCCCTAAGAGCCCATGACCATTATATTCCCTTCATTCCCAATTTTGCCCCAGTGAAACAACAAGCTTTATCGCTACTCACACTCCCAAAAGGAAGTTATAACTTCTATGTTGAATGATATGCTACACACTGGTATTGTGATACCTAATACTAGCCATTTTTCCTCTCTGGTACTTTTGGTGAGAAAAAAAGATGGTAATTAGAGACTTTGTGTGCATTATAGAGCCTTGAACTCTATTATGGTCCCTGATCGTTTCCCTAGCCCAATTATTGATGAGCTACTGGATAAGTTTGGTGGTGCTTCGATTTTTTCTAAAATCGATTTGAGATTAGGCTACCATCAAGTTTGAGTCCACCCATTGGATACTCACAAGACGACCTTTCGCACTTTCGGTGGACATTACAAATTCTTGATAATGTCGTTCGGCCTTACCAATGCAACTTCCACTTTTCAAACGGCCATATTTTGTTCTTTGATGGTATACTGGTTTATAGTGCCAATCTACATGATCATTTGATGTATCTATCTATTGTTTTGGCTTTATTGCATTCTAATCAATTTTATGCTAAGCTATCTAAATATGCTTTATGGGTTGATTTAGTTGGTTATTTGCGACATATAATTTCATCTGATAGTGTGATGCCCGATCCTAATAAGATCAAGGTAATGGTGGATTGGCCACCACCTCGTTCTCTCACGGCACTCTATGGTTTTTTGGGCTTTACCGAGTTTTGTCGCAAGTTTGCTAAGCACTACACAGTTCCACTCACCGATTTACTTAAACACAGTTTTACATGTACATCAGAGGCTCAACTGACCTTTACAAAATTACAAGAAATGACTAAAACACTAGTGCTACGTCTCCCTGATTTCACCAAAGACTTTGATGTTGAGACAGACGCCTCTTTTGTGGAAATTGATGCAATGTTGTCCCAGGAAGCCCACCCTTTGCCTTCTTCAGTAGGAAAATGTCTAGTCGCCTACAATATGCTTTAGCATATGTCCGTGAGATGTATGATGTTACAGACGTAGTAAAAAAATGGCGTCAGTACTTGATCGAAAGACCATTCAGAATATTAATTGATCAACAAATCCTTAAACACTTAATAACACAAGGCTTGCATATACTAGAACAACAAAAGTAGACTACTAAATTGATTGGGTTTCATTTCCAGATAAAATATAGGACGAGTACCTCCAACAGAGTGGCCGATGCATTGTCATGCCTGCATTCTATTGAGCCTCCTATCTATGTATCTATGTCTTCACCTGTCCCGACCATATTGGATCAGTTGCATGATTTTTACCTTACACCAAAAGGTCAAAAATTCATCAAAAAAATCGAATCAGACATAAACATGAAGCAAAAGTTTCATTTGTCAAATGGATTACTATTTTATCAGCATCATATATTCATACCAGATCTCGGCTAGCTTCAGCAATCTGTCATCATCGAGTTTCATGCCTTTCTAGCCTCCGCTAATTCAGGACTTAAGCCCATATTGGCACGTTTGGCAACTTCTTATTATTGGCGAGATATTTACAAGCAAACAAAAGTATACATTCGTCAGTGTCCAGTTTGCCAATATAAAAATTATATCCCTACTAAGACAAATGTGTTACTACTTACTACAACCCCTTCCTACTCTAGAGAAGGTATGAGATGATATATCTATGGATTTTATCACTAACTTACCAGTGTCTCACAATCATGTAGTCATCTAGGTCGTGGTTGACCAACTGTGCAAATATGCCCACTTCATTGGCTTACCCACCAAATTAAGTGTTGAGGTTCTGGCTAATCGGTTTCTGTCAGAGATTGCTAGGCTCCATGGGGTTCTCCATTCCATTGTATCTGATCGAGATAAACTTAGTTTCTTTTGGAAGGAGTTTTTTCGCATCCAAGGAACCTCCTCTGTTAGCTTACTACATACAATCTGATGGTCAAATTGAGGTGGTCAATTGGTGCTTATAGACCTACTTGAGATGCTTAGCATGTTCTCAACCGCAGAAGTGGTTTCACCATCTTCCATTGGCGGAGTATTGGTATAACACCAATAAACACTCTGCCACAATCTTGTCTCCGCTTGAAGTGTTTTATGGCCGTGAACCCCTTGCTCTCACTGATTTACTATTGCAGTACAACTCCAACAATCAACTAACAGAAACCTGCAAAAACGAAGTGAAATCATATCAATCCTCAAAAGTAACTTGCTTAAGGCCAAACAAAGGATGACATCTCAGACACAATCAGGGAAAGTAGATATTACCTTTGAGATTGACGGTTGGGTACTTCTAATGCTTCAGCCTTTTCGGCAAGTCATAGTGGCGCGTCGTGCATCTCACAAACTCGCACCTCGTTGTTTTAGCCCTTACCGAGTGGTTCATCGCATTGGCTCAGTCGCATATGAACTAGCCCTTCCACCATCGACGTGGGTACACCTAGGGTCTTCCACGTTTCACTTCTGTGGTGATTCCATGGTGATCCCATCGCTCAATATGTTCCATTGTCACCGGGCCCAAGGGATGGCCTTCACGAGCAAGACGAGTCAAGATAGATAAGAAATGAGGTAAAAGAGGATTTCTCAAACAGAGGCATAAGCTCTCAAGTTGAGAGAGAGAGACTGACTCAAGACAGAAAAGAAATGAGGTAGAAGAGGATTCCTCAAACAGGGGCATAACCTGTCATGTTGAGAGAGAGAATAATATCACTTCGATAACTTCTCAACTCCACTTAATGGTCCTTTTACTAAGGTTGTTCCACGTTTAATTTTCGATAGTGAAGAACCGCAGTTAGATGCACCCACTCACCATCAAATTGCATCTAACGGTCCAGTATTAATGAGGCAATCAAATAATAGAAGCCTTTTCTCTTCCGAAAAAGCCCACGCGGTTTGTGCCCCATTATCAAAACTTGGGGACATGCAAGGGTTGGTCAAGGCTGTCACAATCCTTTTCTCTCCCTCCAACGATCCAGATAAAAATTCAAACGGTCTTCTTTTGGCATCCAATAGATCTGTGGGGATTCCGTGTCTAACCCAGACTACTGTGTAGACTGCATGTCGCGTGTCCACAAGCTGGCCACAACTGTCTCCCACTCCAACTTTCAAGACTTCACTTTCCCACCCACTTCCTCCAAAATCTTATGGACCACTCATTCCAACCTCTCACTTGGGGACATGCAAGGGTTGGTCAAGGCTGTCACAATCCTTTTCTCTCCATCCAACGATCCAGATAAAAATTCAAACGATCTTCTTTTGGCATCCAACAGATTAGTGGGGATTCCGTGTCTGACCCAGACTACTGTGTAGACCGCATGTCGTGTGTCCACAAGCTGGCTACAACTATCTCCCACTCCAACTTTCAAAACTTCACTTTCCCACCCACTTCCTCCAAAATCTTATGGTCCACTCATTCCAACCTCTCACTTGGAAGCAACTCCATCTCAACCATCCATTTCATTGGATTCTCTTCCCAACAATTAGATTAAGCCAATTGGCGTGGTGCATCTTTTCCCATGGAGCATTAAAACTCCGCATGTGACAGGCTCTCCATTCTAGGTTGGGCTAGATCCAGTTACTCCCACCAGCCCAAAATTCCAACCTTGAGGGCAAGGTTGTCCCCTGTTGGGTTGGATAATGTTAGGGCCCAAATTGAGAGTACTAAGCCCAAATGCATTACATCTAAGCCTGTTTGGCATAATAATAATAATAATAATAATAATTTCCAGTAATATAACTGTTAGGAATATAGTCTATCAATATGTTGGATCCTATCACTTGTACAATGGAGATTTGGCCTATCTTAGATATTTTCATCCATCTTCCCTATTTTAAGATGTAATGAGCAAGCAATAATGATTTCAGTTTCTTAATATAATTTTTTTCTTCCTAGAATTAATTCAGCACTTTATTTTATTTAGTTTGAGTTGGTTGTGTAGTTTGCAAAATGAGTTCTCCTCCTAAAGCAGGAAAAATTACTCAGTAAGGAAAATAACTATGGCATGCCTATTTATCAGCTAAAAGAAGCTGTTTGCTGTAGCCTTTGTTAGGTGGTGTTGTAATGAACTCATTATGAATTTATGATATGCGTTTGTTGATATCTTTATAACTTATTGCATGCCATTGTAATACTATTATTGCATGATCTCTGTATCAAGTGACAATAGTACAAGTTTAGCTATATTAACTCATGTAATTTTCAACTTAACCATTCCATTTGTCACTTCATTGATGATTGCAGTATTTCCAGTTTTTTATGTATTCGTGACTGCAGACTCTAAATTTAGATCACTTACTCTGTCTTTTATGTGTTTGGAATAGCTTTAGCAAAACCTTGTTTTGATGAGCTGGGTTTTGATAAAAGTAAGTTTGTTGAACTGAATTTTGTTAAAAGTATGTTTGTTGAACTAAATTTTGTTAAAAGTATGTTTATTGAACTGAATTTATGTTTAATGTTGTTTGTATTGTCGTTTAGACTGACTTTTAGTGTGTAGTTACTATATTGCCCTTTAATTATAGAGAAAAGAATATAATACACTGACCATGTAAGAGTTTTTATATTGTTTATCTACCATTAGCATTTAATAATTAGCATTTAATAATTGTTGACTTTTAAATATATATATAATATAAATGAACGATATGTGATATATCCATTGTGTATAAATCTTTACTACATAAATATTACACTCCTAGTTATATTTGATTGTTTATTTTTCTATTGAGTTTAATATCCATGCAGTGTCAATGTAAATTTTTTACATCATGATTATATCATTCAATGTTCATTTGTATTATTTTGGTTGACAATTAATGAAAATTAATATATGGATGATAACTATGGGTCAACTGTGTAGAAACACTTATGCTCCATTTAGTTTTGGGAAGAAAATAAGAAGAGAGAAATGTGTGAGAAAGATAGTGAAAAGAAAGAGAGAGAAGAGAAAGATGTGAGAAATAGAGTAAAATTTGGTATTGTTTGGTTGTATAGAAAAAGAAGATAAATGAATGATTAAACTTTCAGAATGGACATCACCTCTCCTACTTTTGGTGTCTCATTTATATACCAATCTAATTAAAAAGTGATACCTAAGTAAAAAGAAAAATCATAAAAAAAGAAAATAGTTTTTTTTATATTATTTGGTGGAATGTGATTAACTTAAAATATAGACACAAAAATATTTTGGAATAGGTGATCTTTGTCCAAACTCCTCCACTATTCTTCCCCAATTTTCTCTTCACATGTGAGAAAAATAAAATTTGGTGGGTTCTACCTAATTTTTATTCTCTCTTCTCAAACTCTCCCCAACCAAAGGAGAGAAAGAGAATCCTTCTATCCAATTTCTCTTCTCTTATTCTCTTTCTCCTCCATTTTCTTTCTACCAATGCATGCATATTAAATCCTTTTCCATTTTCTAAAAAAACTGAAATGAAAGTTGTTGATGCATTAGTTTGCACTAAAATAGTTAAATTATTAATTATAAAACAATTAACATACAATTATATGTTTAAATAGTTAGTACAACATGAAAATATTTTTAATATAAATACAAGTTTGAAATTTTCATTATGACAAAAAGGAATGTTCACAAAAATTGGTAGGAAATAGGAATTATAGTAGGTAGTTAATAATAATAAATAAAATTAGGGATAATAGATGATAATTTATAACTTTTTTATTATTATAGGAAAAGTAATATTGGAAAATTTAAATTAAGTTTTCTGAACTGGAAAATATTGATTTCCAGTTTTCTTGGGACCATGGTATCATATTCAAACCTTCTAAAAATAATTAAGGGAAAAATGTATAAATACTCATAAATTTTATATCATTTATAAGTAGATATTATAAATTATTTTTTCCCTTAGTTTTTTTTCTTTGATCGGCTTTTTTCCCTTAGTTATCCGTTGTGTTTGCTTTTATCATTATGAGTTGTTGTAATGAACTCATGCCACTGTAATAGTATTATTTCATTATCTGTTTAGGAAGTAAGAATTCAAGTTAATATATGAAGTTATGCATTTTTCAACTTAACCATTTCATTTGTCACTTCGTGATTCATTGTAGTATTTTCAGTTTTTGATGTATTTATTAAAAAAAGTCCTAACATAACCACGTTCATTTTTCCACACCCAAACTTATTTTCTAACGATGCAGACATTAACTTTTCTACCCAAAACTTCTTCACCTTCCTTTTATACACATGTCACTATCCTTTTAAATCTCCCACTACTTTTCTAGCCACAGACAAACCACTTTCAAATTTTCACCAATATTAAGAAAACCTTTCAATTTCTTTTTACTCAAATCTTTTATTTTCATTTTCAATCTTTTTCAAACAATATGCTATAACAATAATAATAACTTTAATATAAAACAAAAATATTTATTACAATTTCTAATAATTAATAATATAGTAATAAAATTATATAGTCAAGTTTGTTAGCCTTTTTCGTCAATTTTTTCCATCCAAAACAGATTCATATGATTATAATGAGCCCCCATATTGTATTTATCTTTATATTATTAGAAAAAGAAACTCATTACATGTGGACATTTTTTGTCCATCAAATTAAAATTCAAACTGGAAGATTGCTTAGTAAATCACCATGTGTACATTCATTTTTGGATTAAAAAATAATAGTAGAGGAATTATGTTCATTTAATGAAAAAATTGAGTTTCGTAGCTCTTGACCAAATCGACATCCCCTCATCTTCTCCTCCACTTCTTTCTCTCTCATTTCATCTATGTGTCTTTTCGTTTGTTGGAGTACTTTTGCTATCATTATACAAATACATGTGTATGTGTATTTATATGGTTAGATGATGCATTCTAGAACCATATCATCTGTTTTCATAATTAAGGCGATTTTTTTGCTTTTTTTTTACGTGTCACTTTGTTGTCCTCTGATCTTGGTTTGGTTGCTTCGTGATATGGGTTGTACATCTGCCAATAACGATGATAGCCGTTTATAAGTCTTCTTTACATTTTATTCTTCTCTTTCCATTTGAATTTATTTATGTTGTGGTTTTTCCCTTCTAGTAAGTTGTTTGTTGTTTACTAGGTTTTACCTTGATAATAACAAAGCACGGTAATGAGTTGAGCTTTGGTTTTTTATTTTTTTGTTTATTTATTTAATTACTTAATAAACATCACTTAACGCTCTTTCTTCGAATGTGTTATTTTTCTGTTACTTTGATGAATGCATGGTTATTATCCCACTTTGGGTTAATATGATGAATTTGTAGTTCATATCATTATGTTACCAATAATGTATTCACCATATTATGTTCTTCTATTTTCGTGTGTAATTGTTTAATTGGTGATTCTTCATTGCTGGTAAGTTGTTTGGTGTTATTGGATTTCATGCCCTATTTTTACATGATTTATTATATCTATCTTATCGATTGAAAAACTAATTTAATTTTTTTTCAAATGATCAATTTTTTTTATCCATCTATATTCCATTTGTTGTTTTTCAACTACTTTAATTGTTCATGTACACTTTATCGTTTGAGCTGAGGTTAGTTTTCAATTCCCATTTTTAGATTACATTACATATTACTATATGTTTTCTCAATGGTTTATGTTGGTAAATTTTTAGTTTTCATGTTCATAATATATTTTACCTTCGTTGTCTCTTTTTATATTTTATTCATTTATATTTATTTTTGAAATACCTATATTTTTTACTACATATGTTTTCACATGGTTTATGTTTTCGACTTTTACATGCTTTTGTTTAATGTATGTTTTTTTAATTCTGTTTCTCTGTGGCCTCTTATATTGTATTTATTGTCTCCTTTTATATTTGTCTGTAAGGTATTAACAATTATTTTTAATATTTAGTGGATTATTATGTACAATATGTTTTCATTGTATTACAAATCATTGTTGGTACCTTTTAGACAAATGAGACTTGAGAAATATAAAAGGAAACAATGAATTCATTGTAACAAAGAGAAACATAATTAAAAAAACATACATTAAACAAAAGCATGTAAAAATCGAAAATATAAACCATGGTGAAAACATATGTACTAGAAAATATGGGTTTTTTCAAAGATAAATATAAATGAACAAAATATAAAAGGAGACAACGAATGTAAAACATATTATGAACATGAAAACTAAAAAAAGTATCAACATAAATAATGGAGAAAACATATAGTAACATGTAATGTAATCCAAAAAATGAAATTGAAAACTAACTTCGACTCAAACAGAAAAAATGTACATGAACAATTAAAGTAGTTGAAAATAACAAATGGATAAAAATGTGTTCATCATTCGGGAAAAGATTAAATTAGTTTTTCAATCAATAAGATAGCTATACTAAATCATGTAAAAACATGGCAAGAAACCCAATAACACTAAACAACTTACCAGCAATGAAGAATCACCAATTAAACAGTGACACGAAAATAGAAGAGAATGTGGTGAAAATACAACAATATTAAGACATCTTTATTAAGTAAGCAACATAATAATACGAACTACAAATTCATCATACATTCATCAAAATAACAGAAAAATAACACATTCGAAGAAAGAGCATTAGGGGAGGTTTATTTAGTAATTAAATAAAAAACCAAAGTTCAACCCATTACCGTGCTTAGTTATTATCAAGATAAAACCCACTAAATAGAAAACAACTTACTATAAAGGAAGAACCACAATGTAAATAGATTCAAATGGAAAGAAAATAAAATAAGGTGAAGAAGAGGTATAAAAGACTACTACCATCCTTGGCAGATGTGCAATGCACATCATGAAGCAACTAAACCAAGATCAAAGGACAACAAAGTGACATGTAACAACAAAGAGCGAAAAAACACCGTAATGATAAAAATGGACGATATGGTTCCAAAATGCATCATCTAACCACACAAATATGCTTACACGTGTATTTGTATAATGATAGCAAAAGTACTCTGACGAACGTAGAGACACATAGATGAAACGAGAGAGAAAGAAGTGAGGAGAAGATGAGATAATGTCGTTTTGGTCAAGAGTTACAGAACCTAATATTTAATTAAATGAACTTAATTCCTCTAATATTAATTTTTTAATTGAAAAATGGATGGACACATGGTGATTTAGTAAGCAATCTTTTAGTTTGAATTTTAAATTTATGGATAAAAATTGTCCACGTATAATGGGTTTCTTTTGTTAATAATATAAAGATGAATACATTGTGTGAGAGTTCATTATAAACATATGAATATGTTTTGGATGAAAAAAATTGATGGAGAGGCTGACAAACTTGACCATATACTTTTATTATTAATTATAGTAACTGTAATAAATATTTTGTATAAAAGATTTGAGTAAAAATAATTTAAAAGGTTTTCTTAATAATGGTGAAAAAATTGAATGTGACTTGCGTGTGGTTGGAAAAGTAGTGGGAGATTTAATGAGGGTAGTGACACGTGTTTGAAAGGAAGGTGTAGGAGTTTGTGGTAGAAAAGTAAATGTGTGCTTCATTAGAGAACAAGTTTGGGCGGGAAAAAGATGAATGTGGTTGTGACATGTGTCCAAGATGAATAGTGGTGACTTTTTTTTTCTTATATAGTTAATAGATAGATTGTATTTTTTAATTCCTTATTTATTCCTTTTTTGGATCATAATATGTTTATTTAACATAAAGGTAAAATTGAGGTTGTTGTAAAGAGTTTTCATATTTCACAATTTGAATCTTAACTTAAAGAGAGTTTTAGTTATATTGGTGAAAATTTTGAGGTTGTTCTCATTGATGGATAATATCGATGTTTTAACCATCCTTACATGCTAATATTTCAAAAAGGATATGTATTGATAAACATAGAGCTTTGTGATATTCCAAACTATATTTATCATTTTACTCCATTTGAAGATAACTTGACCATAATTGCACTTACAGACATTCTGATAGGTAATTTTTATATACATTCATTTATATTTCGTTTGCATTCAATTTTTACAAATTATTGTTTAATTTATAAGCCAATATCTATTGTAATATAATTTATGTACATCTTATTTGTCTTATTAAATGTCATTTGCGAGTTTGTGACTTTGAGATGACATTGAGATGACCCAAACAGACTCTACCCCTAAGGTGATTTTCACCATTAGGGACTTGAGGTTAGCTTTTGCTACGAACCTCTAATTTCCACAACTAAATATGTTCATTGAAAATTTGTGGCATCTTCCAGATTTTTTCCAAAATCTTAGAGGGGTAACAAATTAAAGTGCAATTTAGGGGCCAACTTGCAACAAAATTTACGGTGTACATAGAAAATCATAAAGTTTGTTATATTGTTGTGGCTTTGACCCTAGAAAAGATAAGGGAGAAGAAAGGTATGTGTCTAAATATATTTTTCTTAAATGTTTTTAATGAATAAGTTTTTTTAAAATAAATTACTAACTTGATCCGCAAATTGTGGCAGGAGGTTATCATTTGACCATACAAAATACATTATATGATTCTAAACTTTATATCAATGATTCCATACCAGAGATTGAACTATTTTGGCGGAGGTGATTCATTTTTTGTTGTTTCATTATTCATCTTGGACTATTGTTGAATGCTTTTCCATTTCCCGATTTAGTAATAACAAGTCGTTTTCCATTTACAGCATGAACTGTACCAAATGTTATAAATTTAACAGTGAATGTGTGGGTTTGTCTTCTTCATGTTCTCTCAGGTAAAATATATATTCACATGTTTTACAATCATTTGCGCACATTTTACTATACATTGTTAGCATAACACCATTCTGACTTTGGTAGGAGGTTTGATACTTTTATGTTGGTACCTTTTTTAGTTTTCCAACTACTACATTTTTTTTGTAGAGCATTAAACTAATTGAGAAAAGGAAGTCAATAAGTGATATTCCTAAAAAAAGAAGATGAATTTGAGTGTGTATGTCATATAAAATGCAAGCATGCATGAATGAGCAGATTGTATATACAAGCTTGCATCATATAGATTTTAATGAAGACAAAGGATGATGAAAATAAAGATTGAAGACAAAGTTTGATAAAGACAAAGATCGACTGTAAAGATTGTATATCAAGGACAAGCTTGAAGGGAAGAACAAATCAACAAACAACAAAGTCAAGACTTAAGTTACACAAGCTAAAGCATTCAAGAAGATATAGAGGCTAGGTTTTTTCATATCTTTATTAGGTGTTAAGATGTTTGCTTAGAAAGTGTCTAGGCTAGGATGAACCTTAATGGAAGTCTCATAAGCTAAAATCAATCATAACTAAAATGAGACTTACATGCATACATACACGATTTAAATGCACATGCATAAATACATGATCATATGATTTTGATGCATTTAAAAAGAGTTTTAAATCATACATTATTCAAAGTCATGCATCATACTTTTACAAATCATGTAGGAGGTTCATATCACATTGAAATATCTTTTCCAATAACCTTTAATCGATTAGGAGTTATTTTAATCGATTAAGCATTAGAATCTTGGGAACCCGTTAATCGATCAAGTATGTGTTTAATCGATTAAGGGTTGTTGCAATTTCTGGTTTCTTGTATATTAAAGAATCGCTAATCAATTATTTGTACTAGAAAACCAAATTGTATATTTACCCAAGTTTTTCCATGTTGCATCATCTCTTTGATAGTTAGAGAGAACATGAAAAACAGATAGATTTTCACATAGTTTTGAAAATCACATTGCTCTTACATTTTCATATTCATAGAGAGATATTCAAAGTGTGCTTTTGAAAAAGAGAGAATTTTTAGAAAGATTTCCAAAGAGTTAATTGTCATATCTTTTGTGAAGAAACCTTGCATCTCACATTTTCTATATTCTAGTTTTGTGAGATTTGTAGAAGGGTTCTTAGATTCTAGAAGAGTGAATATTCTGCACACATAGATGCATCAATAACTTGAAAGATTTAGACATTGGCATAAACATATTCTCTTTGTGTTTAGTATCACCATTGATAGAGAATTGGTTTGGGAAATCCTAACTACAGTTAGGTAGTAGTGGTTGTCTTCACAAAGGCAAGAAGTCTTGGGTAGAGCGAGAGATCGGCTAGAGCCAGAATCGTGAATGGTATTGGTATCCGAGTAGGCGAGTTGAATAGTCAAACCGAGTTTAGGGCTCAACGGATTCAAGAAGGGAGTTCTTGCATGTTGTATTGGAATTGTGTTTGTAAGAAACAATAATATTCCATAGTGAAGAAAAATCTCCCAAGATCAGAAGGGGAGGTCTGGATGTAGTTTGCAAGTGGACCCGCAAACGAACCAAGATAAAAATTGTGTCTCATTCTTCTTAACCCTTAACTCTTTACATTTCCATATTACTTGATTTACTTAACTTGACATGCATATTACTTTGAGTTACTTGCATATTTTGTTCTGTGTATTTACTATTCTTAATCGTCTTTAAAAGTGCATATAAATTTAGTTAAATCTTGGTAATCTTGGAGATCTAAGAAAACTATTTTTTCATAGAACAAAAACTGTATAATTAATTAGATTCTTTAGTTAATCGATTATCTACAAAATGTGTTAATCGTTTATATGTGGTGCTAATCGATTAAAAGTGAGTGAAATTGTAAAATATGTTTGTTAATCGAGCATATTCCCTACCTCTAGGTGAGTTATAGAACCTCGTGGGACCTAACATGTCACTTTTGTCATACTACGTACAATCTTCAATTTTTATGTTTAATTTTTAATGGAGTTATAATCTATTTTTTTATTTTTGTTTTTGCAACAATCCTTATCGGCTACGGGGGACTATGACCCAAACTATGTTGCATATCTTACTTCAGCTAAAAGGCCGGGTTTGATAATGCACTTTCATGATGCACCAGAGTTTGTCGTTTCTCAGATGTCTTCGGCTAAGAAGTACTTTGAAGAATGAACGACTATTGATTTAATTTCTATTTTGCAGTTTATTTTTTGGATGGTTGCGCAATCTCCATAAACGTCTGAATTTTTTGCTGCTATAGTCTCTGTACATATTTTTATTTTGTTAATTTTCAGTTTTTTGAGCCATGAACAATATACTTTAGCAACATACATCATTGTTTAATTGGTGGTAATTAATTACTTGAAGTTTTTGCTTTTGTTTTACATTATAGCTCATTAAATAGATAACATGTTTATGGATAAAACTTAATAGATTTAAAACTGATGTGTTTCAACCATACAAGAAACTGATAAAGGCACGAGAAACCTGTGTGTTTTTAATTATACGAATCACAGGAATCATATTTGTTTTTAACCATGCGGCAAAAAATACTGACTCGTGCGAATGCATGTATAACTTAGTAGTTCTAGATATAAAATCATGTTATGAGTCCCACATTGAGTAGACTAACAAACTTAATATGATACTTAAGTCACGAGCCTCTATCACCTAATAGACTAGTCTTTTGGTTGATCTCTCCTCATCTACTTAAGTCCTAACAATTGATGTTTTTCACTGAGAGTTGTGTCATGGAAAATAGCTATCTATAGGTTGGATTAAGGTACACATTAGTGAATAATGATAGGTGAGTGAAGCCGCCAAAAGAGAAATGTCTCCCAGCGGGTCAGTGACGATAGAGTGAAAGTCGTCGTGGACGTCGGCCCTTAAAGGGAACAATGATGTTAGGAGTCCCACATTGAGTAGAATAACAAACTCAATATGGTATTAAGCCATGAGATTCTCTGACCTAATAAATTAGTCTTTTGAGTTGAACTCTATTCATTTGCATAAATACTAACAACTCCAGATCACTTGTACTGTCCATATTGATCACTCATTCCTCTTATGCGAAGATGGTGATAAAAATTGTACCTTTGCTATTGTTTTCAGAATTGGGTTTTGAGAGTTTTGATAGGAGTTTAATGAACTGAATTTATGTTTGGATAGGTTGAGATTAAAAGTACTTTTGATAAATTAAAGTTGTTTGAATTGTGTCATTTTGACCAACTTTAAGATGTATAATTACTAAATTGCCCTTTAATTGTATTTGTTCGTTCATTGTTTGATGTACTAAAAAATGATATGAATGTGGTTTCCGCATTAATTTGTTCAAAAATAGTTATATTATTAATTAAAATAATAATAAACATACAATTACATGTTAAATAATTAGTACAACACAAAAATATTTCTGTTACATATATATAAGTTAGAAATTAAATTATTCTACAATATGACAAAAAAGGAGGGTTCACAAAATGTGACAATAAAAGAGAAGAGAATTTGTAGAAATGAGAAATAATAATAGGTTATTAATAATAATAAATAAAATTAGTAATAATGGATGAGAATTTATATCTTTTTTGAATATATTAGAAAACTCAAATTGAGTTTTGCTAAATAGAAAATAGATAATTTCCACTTTTCTCCAAACCATGGCATTATGTTCAAACATTGTAAAAAAATTAAAAAGTACATGTAGGTTCCAAAAATATTTTTAACTATCCTCAACTATATACCAAATATGTACTAATTAATTACCAGTAGATGTCAATGGCAATTGTGATAATTTAACTTGCATGTAAGGCTTTGTTTGAGAGTATAATTTTGGAGGAGAAGAAAATGAAATGGTTGTCTTTAGAAAATCTCTCCCTTGTTTGGGAGCGAGATGAAGGAGATGATAAGGTTTTAGAGGGTTTCTCAAACACTCTAAAATCCTTTATATGTCTATTTTTATAGTTACCTCAATTTAATTTTTTTCTGGAGACAAACTATAAAAATACACATGTTTTTTAGAAACATAATATAATTATATATTATTGCTAATTTCTTATTGTTAATTACATTTTTAAAGGAAAAATAAAAAATATTCTAAAATTATCATTTGTTTATTCTTCTCATCTAAATTTTATACTCCTAAACAAATGATATGATTATCTTCTTTTTCCCTTTCCTTCTTCCTCGTCCTTGTCCTTTGACCCCCTTCTTTCAGTTTCCTTATAACTTTCAAACATAGCATAAGATACAAAGTTGGAAAGTAAAACAGCCACTTTTCACTAATTAGTTGCAAAAAAACCAAATCATACAAGATTCACTACTATAAAATTAAATATTCTAGAAAGAAACTTAAAATATGCTAACTCGAAGTACTACTTTTTAAAAATGATTGCATTGAGTTGCTCTCTCTTTTTAATGCTGCAAAATTATGAAGGTTAAAAATGAAACAAACATGAAAAAGACAAGACCATGCACTATCTTTGTACATGTCGCACATGATTCTATCCTTAACAGTCTTGTCGAATTCCACGCTCAGAAAAAAAATCCAGCAATAGAGAAACCTTTCAAACGAATATTAACTCAGCCTACAATAGCTTCTGGATATGCCAATTATCCAATCCTTTTCAATATTGTTATTTCGGGCTTCTGTTCAAGTCTCATAATACTGATCTTTCTAACTCTATAATTGTCTAGTAAGGATATGTCCCAAAAATTTTATGTCCCTATGTCCCATACTTTTATTTAGTGATATAAAAAAATTATTTTATATTTTTATAATTTTTCTTTTTAATTAGGTGATATTCTTTTGGATTGGGACACTATTAGGACATAAAAAATAAGCCACGTGATCTACGTTCATAATTCTCAACCACAACTTTTAGTTGTTCCTAAATTATAGGTAGTGAAATTTCGACTGCTCAATTCATTATTCTTTCATGATGGCTATAACTAAAGAAAATATGTGCAAGTGATTTTGAAGTTATATTTGTTGGAATAAATATATTCTTACAATATGTTTTTGTTTTTACTTTCTTTTATATTTTATGTTTATTCTTTTCCTTTTCTTTCTTCTCTCTCACACAATCAATCATGTTATATTCGTTTTATCTCTTTGCGTTACATCAGCTATGGGGAAAAAAGGTGGTGCAAGAGAAACATTTTCCATTCCAATTGACTTTCTATGAGCATCTAGTGATTTCTTATAGGCAAAGTTTTTAGGCATGCAAACCAAAGAATGCGGTTTCGCTGCAAAATAATATAAAGATCGATTACCGGAGGATTTTAGAATTTCATGATTCTCACACATAATACAAAACAATGATACAAAGTTATACCTAAATCTATGTTCTCAGATCTCCTCATTTGATATACTTTTTGAGAGACTTTTGGCATGATGACCTTCCTCAACCAAATCATTAGTTCCTTTTGGGACCTTCGTTTTCTCTCTGATGAGGAGATGTGAAAACTATTTGTGATTTGGTATCTTATAGACCACAATCATTCCTTATGTGTTAACTTATAAGGTTTCCATTATCCCCTATTGACCAACCGTTTCGGTATTCACCCATTAAGTTCATATCCGTTATCAGTTTCAGAATTCTTATAGGTTGTCACTAATTAGATCACTTGTTTTGTAATCCAAAAAATAAATAACAGATATAATTGTATTAAATATATGATGGTAACCTTAATTAGAAATTATGATTTTCTACCAATCTCTCACTTGGGCTTTATATTTTTCCTGAAACAATTATATCACATATTCTTTAGGCGCACATTCGTATGCTATTTATATTTAGACTTCTCTTTAATACAATCTGGTTCATCTCATATATCAACTACGGAACCACCGCGACCTTCATCACATTCAAACATAAATCGACCACGATGATCACAATGTTAGAACTTCATAATTTCTAATTAAGGTGAGCATCATATATTTAATATAATTATATTGACTATTTATTTTGGGTTACAAAATAAGTGATCTGATTTCTGACAACTCATAGAACTTCTAAAATGGATAACTAATATAGGCTTAATGATTGGATATCCAAACGGTTGACCTATAAGGGATATTGGGAACCCTATAAGTTAACACATAAGGAATAGTTATGATCCCCAAGACACCAAATCACAAATAGTTTTCACCTCTCTCCATCAGAGAGAAAATAAAGGTCCCAAAAGGAATTAAGGATTTGGTTGAGGAAGATCATCATACCAAAACTCTCTCAAAATATATATCAAGACCCTAGGATTGATATTTAACCAATCATCAGAAAATATCTAACAAGTGGTATCAGAACTTTAGATTCTGAATTTTATGGTTCTCCATTAAAGATGTTTTCCCCAATTTTCAACGAACCCTAACTTTTTAAATTTGGGGTTTTTTTATGCTTACGCTATTGGCTATGAAATTTTAATATTTCAGAATAATGAGGATAACTTTTATCCACTTCCGCTTATTTGAATTATGAGTAATTTGTATTATGAATCCTTGCAACATGTGTTGAAATATATATTCAGATTTGTGCATATGAATATGACATTAACTTTTATGACTCTATTATGCAATATGTATATTATATGTGCACTAATGTCTTACTATTGGACATTGACTTTTGCCACTTTACAATTTGACAACTTGTTAAAGTATATGTATAAGGTATGTATGTGTTAAGATGTGTTTTTATTTTATACATATACAATATGAAATTCACGGCCTTGTATATATTATGAATTAAAATATACATATATACATATGTAATTGTTTACGGCTTGAGATTGTTGTGATGTTTGGAATTACATATTAAAGTTAATATATATATATATATATATAATGGTTACGATTAATTCTTAAAATTATATATACATTTACTATGTTAATGTGTGAAAGTGTATATATATAGTGTTACATATATGTTTTAAGGATATGAATGACTATATTCGATTTGGAATTTCGATAATGATTTGCATATATTTTTTATGTTTTTCAATCTGAATCTACTTTGTATTTGATTAAGATTGTATCCATTTTTATGCATTGATATATATATGTAATATATTTTTTTGATTTGGAATTATATTATGGGATTAGATTTGTTAATCATAAAATATATCAAATATGAAGTTTTTTTTAATTCCAAGATCATAATTTTTTTATAATGTATCTATATTGTTTTCTTTTTGTCTAATAATTATTTTGAATTAATTGATGCAATATATTGCCAAAGTAACATCTATTGTGGAAATTGATTAAGATTACACAGATGAGTGTGAGATTATTATGCAAATTGTGTTCGGCCTAAAGGAAGACACAATTTGGCAAAATAATAACATACATGTGGGGATAAATAAATAACAATTATAAAGTTTTTTTCATGTGAATAATAGTCAGTCCAAAGAAAGACTATTATTTAAAAGAACTAATTGTTAATATTTGATCATTACATTGAGAGTACAACTGACAAATTAATTTCTATGTCCAAAAACTAGAAATTGATGTTGTGTTAGGTATCTTGTGATGAGTCTATTTTGTAAACATGTCTTATTTTATATATATTACTTGGCTTGTTTGTTTAAATGATTACAATATTTCATGGTTTGTTGCATTGGTTGGTGGCTGATTGTATTATTAAATAGTTGCTATTGTTGAAGCATTGTTTCTGTTTGGACAGCTTGCCCTGCCATGTTTAATCATGTATAAAATGGTAATATTTTTTTAGGGAAAATTCAAAAGGACCATTACTGGAATTCGAAATGCGGTCTTTATGATGAAAATGATGCAATGCTACCAATTGGCTATAATGAATATATGTATTTACATGTGGATATAAATAATATATGTTTTGAATTAAGGTTATGTTGAATCAAACTCAACCAAATGGTTTTTCTTTTGGAAAATAAAATTGTTTGACATTTTAAGTGAATTTATTAAATATGAAGTCGCCAAAGTGACATATTTTCTATGAATTGTTTATAATAAATGTTAAATGTTAGTACATATATGTATCCATGCGAGTATTAATCGTCCAAAAAGATGATTATTATTTGGCCAAATTACATACACACATGTGATGGTAAACATGTGATTATTATAAAGTTGCATACGTGAATGATAAATCAGTCTAAAGAATGGTTTATTATTTTACATACATTATGATTAATGTTTGACCATTACAAACAAGAGTACCATTAGTGATTGATATGAAATATCAAGCCCATTGCATGTTTGCATTTTATGCAAATAGTGGTCGACCCAAATGAAGATTATTGTTTGGCCCAAATCACAAACACACTTGTAGCAATAAATATGTGATAATCATATGACTTTTCATGTGAATAGTAAGTCGGTCCAAAGAAAGACTTATTGTTTGACATGACTGATTATCAATGTTTGATTTCTACATTGAGTATACCACTTTCAAGTTAATATTTTTGTCCATAGATTGAATATTAATGTTGTGCAAGGTAACTCGTGATGTGCCCCACAATCATTTGAATTTAAGTGTGAAAGTTAAATGCGAGTTTAATTGCAAGAATAATTGCAATTTGTTTTGTTCTATTACTAGTTTTGCAAATATTTCTGCTCAAATTAAGAGCATCCCATTGCTGAATGGGACAAACTTTAAGGTCTATAAGGAAGTCGTAGAAATTATTCTCAGCTTTATCGATTTAGTTCTAACACTTCAAGTGGAGAAATCCATTTCTACTATGAAAATCCCCGATGGGGTAAAATTGAGAAATTGGAACACTCTAACCGAATGTGTCTAATGATCATGAAACGCTCAATTTTAGAAGCGTTTCAGGGCTCTATTTTTTGGGGTCAAAGTGTAAGGAAGTTTCTTAAGAAATAGAACCATACTGTGCCAAAAATAAAAAAGCGGAGACGAGTAGCTTTTTGGCTAAACTCATCTCCATGATGTATAAAGGCAAATGGAACATAAGGGAATATATTATGGAAATTTCTAATCTCGCATCAAAACTCAAGTCACTTAAGTTAGAGCTTGGTGATGACTTGCTCGTGCACATGGTTTTGATCTTGCTTCCTGCATACTTCGGGCCATTCAAAGTGAGCTATAACACTCAGAAGGACAAACGGTCTCGCAATGAGTTTATATCTCATTGTGTGTAAGAGAAAGAGAGACTGCAGAGAGATAAGACTAAAAGTGCTCATTTGACTATGACCTCGCAGAATAAGAAAAGAAAGAACAATAAGGATGTTGTGAAAAGGCTATTTGTGTTTTTCCTTAGAGAATGTGGATTGTTCTGCAATACATTATGCCAGGAAAACCAAGCATCAAGGGTGTTGTTGAGCGATGATATTGAACTCTTAAGGATATGGTGAGAAGTATGATTAGTCATTCTTCCTTACCAGAGTCTCTTTGGGGTGAAGCTTTAAAGACCATAGTTTACATCCTTAATAGGATTCCAAGTAAACAGTTAACAAAACCTCATATGAGCTTTGGACTAATAAAAGACCAAGATTAAAACACTTGCACATCTGGGGTTGTCCAGTTGAGGCGCGGCCTTATAGGCCACATGAAAGAAAAATGGACTCAAGAACAATTAGCTACTATTTTGTAGGCTATGCTGAATACTCTCGGGGCTGTAAATTTTATGATCTCACTTTAAGACTTTTTTTGAAACGAGAAATGCAATATTCCTCGAGGAATTTGATTTTGGGAAGGAAGAGAACATAAGGAATGTTGTTTTTGAGGAAGAACCTACCACTAATGGTGAACAAGTTCTTGTGCCTATTATCATTTAAGGAATAACTTCAGTAATAGGAGATAATGTTCACAATATTGTCCCTGACAATATTCTAGAACAAGATAGCAATGAGGTTCTCCCTCAAGTACCTATAGAACAAATTCAACAACCTCAAGAAGTAGAAGTGTCATTAAGGAGATCCAATAGAGAGAGGAGAAATGCAATTTCTGATGATTATATTGTATTTCTTCAAGAACATGAGGATGGCATCAGGTTAACAGAAAATGATCCATTGAACTTCTGTCAAGTCATGAAAAGTTCTAACTCTTAAAAGTGGATTGATACCATGAAGGATAAGATGAAGTCTATGCATGATAATGACATTTGAGATCTTGTCGAATTTCGTGAAAGTACGAAACATATTGGTTGTAAATGGATATTTAAAACCAAGAGGGATTCGAAGGGTAATATTGACAAATATAAAGCTCGTTTAGTAGCTAAAGGCTTCACTCAGAAATAAGACATTGATTATAAAGAAACATTCTCTCCAATATCTTCGAAGGATTCTTTTAGAATAATATTGACATTTGTAGCTCATTTTGATTTGGAGCTATATCAGATGGATGTTAAGACTGTGTTTCTAAATGGTGACATTTAAGAAACGATCTATATGGTGCAACCAGAAAACTTTGTATCAATTGGTTCAAAGTCAATAGTATGCAAATTAAAGAAATCTATCTATGACCTTAAACAAGCTTCTCATTAATGAAATCACAAGTTTCATCAAGTTATTACCTCGTATGGTTTTGAGGCAAATAAAGTTGATGATTGTGTCTACCACAAATTTAGTAGAAGTAAATTATAATCCTAGTATTATATGTCATACTGCTTACGAGCAGTGATATGAGACTATTGCATGAGACCAAGAGAATTCTAACGAAGAATTTCAAAATGAAAGATTTTGGTTAAGCTTCTTTTGTATTAGGTATTCAGATTGTAAAACCGTGAATTTTCGATGTATATTTTAGTAATTATTTATTTTAACAAAAAATAATTTTTAAAATTAATCGGTAATGATTTAGGCTAACCCGTAGTTGAGTGTTAGTCTTTTTTTGTGAATTCCTATTTTATGGTAAATTTGCATAATTTTCTGTGACATAAAGTTTTTTGAATTGTTGTCGGGCCCAAATTCGGCCGAATTCGGCCCGGTAACGTGTTTTGAGCTCTGTAGCTCAGAATCGAATTTCGAGTCAAGATAGACATCAAGTTTGTCCATGACGTATTTCTAAATATTTTTCACTTCGAATTCTATGTTCGAAATCCTAATCGTAAACGAAAATCGGAAGATTTTTAATATCCAGCCGAGTATTAGCTGAAAATACTCGGGCATGCTTTAAGCGCGAATGTTTCGCCAAAGAGGTCACTTCACTTTCACGAGTGAACCTTGCTTGTCAAGCAAACAAAAATACTCATCTTTTACAGAAAAGTCCTTATACCCTTCATCTACCCATCACACCATTATTATTTGAAAACCTTTGGTTTGCCCTCCCTAAATCAGATTCATTACCTTAAAAGAGCCCCTCTCACTTAGAGAACCCTTGGCATTTAATTTCGTTCTTCTTCATTCAGATTTTCTCAAGAACTCCAAGGTAAGTTCTTAGTTTTCATTCTTCATCTCTTCAAATCTAACTGTTAATTGTTTACAAGATTTTAGTATGATGTTTATACGCATTTACGAACGTTTTCAACCGTGAAAATTTTCTAATAATCTTCCTAACTCTTGTTTTACTCAAAAACTCGAAAAATGGGTTTTCATGAATTTAGAAATCGTTGTTTTGAAACCATGAAATATTGTTGTTCATGGGGTTGTTTTGGTTTGTGTTTAATTTCGAGGCGTTCGAAGTCGGACAACCTACGCATTCACGTAAAGGAGATCAATCGCGCTACAACCCAAGGTGAGGGAGAATACATCGTGACATAGTGGTGTCCGAATATGACACCCGAATCTCCCAACTACCTCAAAAGTTGGGAGTTATATTTGTTTTTATTTAGAAACCCATACTTAACCAAATGATTGCGTGCCTGGATTAAGTACGAATGATTTCTTAAGTTTTATGCCCCAGGATAGATTAAAATATCAAGTATTGTGGTAGTTATCCATGAAGGAACACCACTCGAGAAACTAAAACGCGTAGGGATAAAATACAACGGAGATTTCTCCGGTGGCCCAAAAGGGCGAGGAAGTAGTCCAGGCTGCTGGACCCCCTCGCCTAGGTGAGGCTCTGTCACTTGGGCGAGGAAAAAACAGTATCCCTAGTCCCTAATTGTCGCCTGGGCGAGCTAGCCTCGTTTGAGCGATGGTTCTCGTCTGGGCGAGGGCAGAAAGGTGTTTCGCCTGTTTTGGGCAATTCTGGTCCCCCGAGCGACAGTATCTCGCCCGGGCGAGACCCAGAGCGTGATTTTGACCAATTTTTTATGGATGTTTTGCTTGAGTGATAGTCCCTTCGCTTGAGCGAGAGCCATGCAAGGAATTGAGTTTGTTTTGATGAAATTATCGCTTGAGCGACAGTCTCTCGCTTGAGCAAGAGACATGCAATGTTTTTGGTTGCCTTTGATTGGTTGATGGCTTAGACAATAACCTAGCTTGGGTGAGAATTATATTTTATAATTAGGAGAGATCGTGGCTCGAACGAAGAGCCCGATGCCCAAACCAATAAACTTATACTATTACCTCTGTTCTTGCGCCTTATTCAAACAAGGATTTCGGTCAAGATAGACATCAAGTTTGTCCATGACGTATTTCTAAATATTTTTCACTTCGAATTCTATGTTCGAAATCCTAATCGTAAACGAAAATCGGAAGATTTTTAATATCCAGCCGAGTATTAGCTGAAAATACTCGGGCATGCTTTAAGCGCGAATGTTTCGCCAAAGAGGTCACTTCACTTTCACGAGTGAACCTTGCTTGTCAAGCAAACAAAAATACTCATCTTTTACAGAAAAGTCCTTATACCCTTCATCTACCCATCACACCATTATTATTTGAAAACCTTTGGTTTGCCCTCCCTAAATCAGATTCATTACCTTAAAAGAGCCCCTCTCACTTAGAGAACCCTTGGCATTTAATTTCGTTCTTCTTCATTCAGATTTTCTCAAGAACTCCAAGGTAAGTTCTTAGTTTTCATTCTTCATCTCTTCAAATCTAACTGTTAATTGTTTACAAGATTTTAGTATGATGTTTATACGCATTTACGAACGTTTTCAACCGTGAAAATTTTCTAATAATCTTCCTAACTCTTGTTTTACTCAAAAACTCGAAAAATGGGTTTTCATGAATTTAGAAATCGTTGTTTTGAAACCATGAAATATTGTTGTTCATGGGGTTGTTTTGGTTTGTGTTTAATTTCGAGGCGTTCGAAGTCGGACAACCTACGCATTCACGTAAAGGAGATCAATCGCGCTACAACCCAAGGTGAGGGAGAATACATCGTGACATAGTGGTGTCCGAATATGACACCCGAATCTCCCAACTACCTCAAAAGTTGGGAGTTATATTTGTTTTTATTTAGAAACCCATACTTAACCAAATGATTGCGTGCCTGGATTAAGTACGAATGATTTCTTAAGTTTTATGCCCCAGGATAGATTAAAATATCAAGTATTGTGGTAGTTATCCATGAAGGAACACCACTCGAGAAACTAAAACGCGTAGGGATAAAATACAACGGAGATTTCTCCGGTGGCCCAAAAGGGCGAGGAAGTAGTCCAGGCTGCTGGACCCCCTCGCCTAGGTGAGGCTCTGTCACTTGGGCGAGGAAAAAACAGTATCCCTAGTCCCTAATTGTCGCCTGGGCGAGCTAGCCTCGTTTGAGCGATGGTTCTCGTCTGGGCGAGGGCAGAAAGGTGTTTCGCCTGTTTTGGGCAATTCTGGTCCCCCGAGCGACAGTATCTCGCCCGGGCGAGACCCAGAGCGTGATTTTGACCAATTTTTTATGGATGTTTTGCTTGAGTGATAGTCCCTTCGCTTGAGCGAGAGCCATGCAAGGAATTGAGTTTGTTTTGATGAAATTATCGCTTGAGCGACAGTCTCTCGCTTGAGCAAGAGACATGCAATGTTTTTGGTTGCCTTTGATTGGTTGATGGCTTAGACAATAACCTAGCTTGGGTGAGAATTATATTTTATAATTAGGAGAGATCGTGGCTCGAACGAAGAGCCCGATGCCCAAACCAATAAACTTATACTATTACCTCTGTTCTTGCGCCTTATTCAAACAAGGATTTCGGCGATGATGTCATGAGCAAGGCGATGCCTAAAAAGGATTACATGATATCACGCAGCGAGGTCGTTTGACCATAAGAGGCTTGGCCATGTGGCCGTCTAGGGTAATTTTGCAATGGTTCATAGTGGTAAGGATGTTATTCCTATATTACGTGATAACGTAAGATCGGGTCCCACAAGAAGCATTCCTTTGGGAGATGTCTTAGGATGGGCCGATCATTTTAAAAGAATGATTAAAAGATTTAATCGGCTAACCTTGGTTAGTGTGCATACTCATTACGAATAACGAAGTAGTGGAGAGGAAATTTACGGGAGAAGAACGAGCCCTGCGATGTTGAGAGGGACAGCGATGGCGGTGATTCGTCAGCAAAGTTTTGAGGGAGAGTCTAGGTGTGACGAGTCCCTTGTATTTGTGGATGAGGTATTCTATTGGATCAGACAGTTCTCACAACACAAACTAGGCGATCTCTGACAACCCCTCTTTGCAATCAGGATCAATGAGAGGGATGCCCATAAAGTGTTTGATACGACACCGTCCTGAAATGTATAGTTCTTTGGAACCGAACGATTATATGTCCTTGCGAGAAATAATTTTTGGTGCGATCAAATTGGCTTGTTATGGGACTTATACTCTTGGTTATTTCCGAATAGTATATTGGGAGGATATTTATGTAAGGATGGATGAAATAAGCATAACATTCATATATTGAGATCATGGATATTGATCCTCATGATTAGAGTTATAACATCATTCATCATTGTGCATTATGCCTGTGATCTATATTGTGTATATTATGCATGTCTGTCTGGATGTGATATTCCGTGTAATTTCATACCGTCAATGAATAATATTCATTAGATGTCTTACTCTTTTTTCCTTTCTTTTATTTTTGCTTGTCTTCGGTTCATGTCCTCGTTCAGATGGACCATACCGTGAGGATTCAGAGCTACCAAATCTCGATGTCCTAGGAGGGGACATGGAGCAGTGACAGATACCGATACACCTACATAGGCCCTTGGGCATTAGAGCTGGAGATGGTTTGTGATGGCTCTACCATGCGCTTCCCTTCACATTATGCGAACTTGGAGGCTTCTTTCACTTTACCTGCTCAGAGATTTGCACCTGTTGCACCATCCATTCAGTCTGTGATTCCTTACGGACCCACTGCTGCAGGACCATCTAATAGGAGAAGGAGTTGGGACGATGTGCTCAATTCCCCACCATACAGGAGAGTTGTTCGATAGATGCTGCCCGATCTTCAGGCATATGCGGGAGCGGGAAGTAAGATGCAGAGTTCGTCCAATGACCCAGAAGAGGAGATGGAGGCTAAAGAGGAGGAGCTGGAAGCCAAAGAGGAGGACTGTGTGAAGTTAGTCTATATAGAGGACTCTATTGAGGTGGTGGACCTCTCCTCCGATTATGAGACAGAGGAGGACCCTAGTGAGTGTCCTAGTACACCCGCTAACACCAGAGCTAGTCACTAGTAGTCATTTCCATTTCTAGATGCCCTTAAGGCGGGTATCTGTGTAGGGTACTTTTGATGTTTTGAATAAATTAGTCTATTGTGTATATTTTCAGTTTGGACAAGGTTTTAGTTCCGCCTTGACTCTTGTATAAACATTTCTGTATTTCAATAAAGAATTATTCTACGATATATTAAGTGGCTTGTATTTACCATTAGGTAACAGTTGTTGTCTTTTCCGCAATTTAGGTTACTTAACATGATGTCCCGAAAATGAGTCAAATGTAAATGGAGAAGTTTTATATTACAAAAAAAATTACCTATTTTTGGGCAATATTGTTGGAGAAATTTTCGGGGTGTTACACAGATACTAAGTGATCGCTCTCAAGTATCCTAAGGTTGTCACAAGAAATCTATATAGATAAAGTCCTTGATAGATTTGGCATGAAAGAAAGTAAACCAAGATACCCCTATAGCTAAGGGAAACAAGTTTAGTCTCAAACATTGCCCCAAAAAATGACCTTGAAAGACACGAGATGCAAAAGATTCATTATGCATCTGTAGTAGGAAGTCTAATGTATGCTCAAGTTTGCACATGTCCCGATATAGAGTTTGTCATGGGATTTTTGGAAAGATATTCGAGTAATCCTGTAATGCAATCATTGAAAAGCATTCAAACATATTATGCGTTACTTAAAGAGAACTAAGGAGTACATGCTTACTTTAGACCTCCGATAAGTGAGCATTTACTCCTTTGTTCTCTTTAAGTAACACATAACACATTTGGTTGCCTTCCAGTGAAACATTACATGATTGCTCAAATATCTTCCCAAAACTCCCCGGACAAACGCTATGTCGGGACATGTGCAAACATGTACATACATTAGATTTCCTACTACATATGCATAAGGGATCTTTTGCATCTCGTATCTTTCAAGGTCATTTTTGGGGCACTGTTCGAGACTAAACTTGTCTCCCTTAGCTATAAGGTATCCCCCGGTTTATTGTCTTTCATGCCAAATTTATCTAGGACATTATCAATATAGCTTTCTTGTAATAACCTTAGGATACCTTGAGAGCGATTTCTTAGTATCTAAATACATAATGCAAAAGAAGCTTCCCCAAAATCTTTGATTTCAAAATTATTCATTAGAAATCTCTTGGTCTTATGCAATAGGCCCATATCACTGTTAGCAAGTAGTATATCTTGACATATAATACCATAAATATAAATTTACTCCGACTGAACCTATGGCACACACAATCATCAACTTTATTTGCCTTAAAACCATACGAGGTAATAACTTGATGAAACTTGTGATTCCATTTATGATAAGCTTGTTTAAAGTCATATATGGATTTGTTTAATTTGCATACCATATACTTTAAGCCAATTGACACAATGTTGTCTGGTTGCACCATATAGATCGTTTCTTTAATGTCACCATTTAGAAATGCAGTCTTGACATCCATATGATGTAGCTCTAAATCAAAATGAGTTACTAGTGCCAATATTTTTTCTAAAAGTATCATTTGAAGATACTTGTGACAAGATTTCTTTATAATCATTGCATTCTTTTTAAGTGTAGCCTTTAGCAATTAGACAAGCTTTATATTTGTCAATATTACCCTTTGAATCCCTCTTGGTTTGAAATATCCATTTGCAACCAATAGGTTTCATACCTTGAGGTAATTCGATAAGATCCCAAATGTCATTATCATGCATAGACTTCATCTCATCCTTCACGACATCAATCCACTTTTGAGAGTTAGTACTTTTCATTGCTTGATAGAAGTTCAATGGATCACTCTCCTTTAACCCGACACATTGCTCGTGTTATTGAAGAAATACAATTTTATCATGAGGAGTTGTAGTTCTCCTCTCTGTAGCGGATTTCCTTAATGGCATTTCTACTTCTTGAGGTTGTTGAATTTGTTTTATAGGTGTTTGATAGAGAACCTCATTGTTGTCTTGTTCTAGAATATTGTCAGGAACTATATTCTGAACATTATCTTCTATTACCGAAGTTATTCCTTGAATGTTAATAGGAAAAAGAACTTGTTCACCATCAATGACATGTTCTTCCTCAAATACAACATTCCTTATGTTCTCTTTCTTCCCAAAATCAACTTCCTCAAGAAATCTTGCATTTCTCTTCTGAAAAAGGTCTTGATGTGAGATCATAAAATTTATAGCCCCGAGAGCGTTTAAGCATAGCCAACAAAATAATAGCTAACTATTCTTGAGTCAAATTTCCTTTCTTATGACCTATAAGGCTGCACCTCAGCTGGACAACCTGAAATGTGCAAGTGTTTTAAGCTTGGTCTTTTATCAGTCCAAATCTCATATGCGTTTTGTTAACTACTTTACTTGGCTTCCTATTAAGGATGTAAACTGCGATCTTTAAAGCACCCCCATAAATAATCTGGTAAGGAAGAATGACTAATCATACTTCTCACCATATCCTTAAGAGTTCGGTTTCGTGGCTTGACAACACCATTCATGCTAGGTTTGCCTCACATAGTGTATTGCAGAACAATTCTACATTCTCTAAGGAAAATCACAAATAGCCCTTTGACAACATCCTTATTGTTCTTTCTTTTCTCATTCTCAAAGGTAATAGGAAAATGAGCACTTTCAGTCTTATCTCTATAAAACATCTCTTTCTCTTGTACATAGTGAGATATAAGCTCATTGAAAGACCATTTGTCCTTCTGAGTGTTATAGCTCACTTTGAATTGCCCAAGGTGTGCAAGAAGCAAGATCAAAACCAAGTGCACGAGCAAGTCATCACCAAGCTCTAACTTAAGTAACTTGAGTTTTGATGTGAGACTGGACATCTCCATAATGTACTCCCTTATGTTCCCTTTATACTTCATAGAGATGAGTTTAGCCAAAAAGCTACTCATCTCTGTCTTTTCATTTTTGACAAAGTATGGTTCTATTTCTTCAAGGAACTTCTTTGCACTTTGACCCTCAGAAATAGAGCCCCAAAACGTTTTTGGAATAAAGTGTTTCACGATCATTAGACACATTCGGTTAGAGTGTTCACATTTCTCAATTTTAACCTCATTGAGGATTTCCGATGTAGAAATGGGTTTTTCCACCTGAAATGCCAGATTAAATTTATATAGCCAAGAATAATTTATACGGCTTCCTTATAGACCTTAAAGTTTTGTCTCATTCAACAATGGAATGTTCTTAATTTGAGCAGAAATATTTGCATCATTAGTAAAAGAATAGAGAAGTCAATATAACAAAGAACAAAATAAATTACAATCATTCTTATAATTAAACTCACATTCAACTTTAATACTTAAATTCAAATGATGGTGGGGCACATCACAAGTTACCTAGCACAACATTAATATTCAATCTTTGAAATATTAACTTGTAAGTGATACACTCAATGTAGTAATTAAACATTGATAATCAGTCCTCTCAAACAATAAGTCTTTCTCTAGACCGGCTTACTTTTCACATGGAAAGTCATATGATTATCACAAATTTATTGCTACAAGTATGTTTGTAAATTGGGCCAAATAATAATCTTCCTTTGGACCAATCACTATTCGCATAAAATGCAAACATACAACTGACTTGATATTTTATATCAATCACTAATGGTACTCTTATTTGTAATGGTCAAACATTGATCATAATACATGTCAAATAATAAATCCTTCTTTGGATTGATTTATCATTCACATATGTAACCTTATAATAATCCCATGTTTACCATCACATGTGTGTATATAATCCGACCAAATAATAATATTCCTTTGGGCCGATTAATACTTACATGAATATATATACGCACTAGCATTTGACAATTATTATGAACAATTCACAGAAAAGATGTCTCTTTGGCGACTTCTTGTTTAATATGTTCACTTAAAATGTCAAACAATTTTATTTTCTGAAAGAAGGACCATTTAGTTGAGTTTGATTCAACACTTAATCCAAAACATATATTACTTATATCTACATACAAATACATATATCCACTATAGCCTATTGGTAACATTGCATCATTCCCATCACAAGGATCTGCGTTTGGAATTCTAGCGATGGTCCTTTTGAATTTTCCAATAAAAAGATATTACCATTTTATACATGACTAAATATGGCAGGACGCCAGAAAATACTATCCAAATGAAAACATTGCTTCAACAATAGCAACCCATCAATAATGCAACCAGCCACCAACTAATGCAACAAAGCATAAGTGTTGCAACCATTTTAATAAACAAGTTAGGTACTATGAATAAAACGAGACATGTTCACATAATAGACCCATCATAAGATATCTAATACAACATTAATTTCTAGTCTTTAGACAAAGAAATTAATTTGTAAGTTGTACTCTTAACGTAATGATCAAAATATTAACAATTAGTTTTGTCAAACAATAGTCTTTCTTTGGACTGACTATTATTCACATGAAAAAACATTATAATTGTTACATATTCATCATCACAGGTATGTTACTATTTGACCAAATTGTGTCTTCTTTTGGGCCGAACACAATTGACATAAATAATCTCATACTCATCTGTGTAATTGTAACCAATTTCCACGATAGAGGTTACTTTGACTATATATTGCATCAATTAATTCAGAAATAATTAGAAGATAAAAGGAAAATAATATGGGTCAATTATAAAAAAGATTATGATCTTGGAATTAAAACCTTCATATTTGATATCTTTTATGATTAACAAATCTAATTTCATAATATAATTCCAAATCAAAAAAGATATATTACATATATATCAACACATAAAAATAGATGTAATCTTAATCAAATGCAAAATAGCTCCGTAGTGAAAAATATAAAAAATAGATGCAAATCATTATCGAAAATTTCAAATCGAATATGTTCACGCATATCTTAAAACATATTTGTAACACTATACATACATATATATATATATATATATATATATATATATATATATATATATATATATATATTCACACACTAACATAGTAAATGTATATATAATTTTTAGCATTAACTATAACCATATATATATGTTAACTTTCAGTAATTCTAGATATCACAACAACCTCAAGCTCGAAACAACTATATATGTATATGTACATTTTAATTCACAATATATGCAAAGTCATGAATTCCAGATTGTATATGTATAAAATAAAAAATACATCTTAATCCATATATACCTTATACATATACTTTAACAAAGTACAAAATTGTAAAGTGACAAAAGTCAATATCCAACAGTAAGACATTAATGCACATATACTATACATATTGCATAACAGAGTCATAAAAGTAGTTAATCCAATGTCCACTCACATATATGAATATATACTTCAACACATGTTGCAGTGATTCATAACACAAATTACCCATAATTCAAATAAGTGGAAGCAGATAAAAGTTATCATCATTATTCATAAATACCAAATTTTCATAACCAATAGTGGAAGTATAAGATTCCCCAAATTTAAAAATTAGGTCCATAAAAAGTTGGGGAAAACATCCTTAATAGAAAATCATAAAATTCAGACCTACGCTCTGATACTATTTGTTAGAATTTTCTTTATGATTGGTGAAATATCAATCTTAGTATCTTGAATCTCATGATTCTCACACATAAGATTAAACAAGGATACAAAGTCATATCTGAATTCATGTTCTCATATCTACTCATTTAATATACTTTTTGAGAGAGTTTTGGTATGATGACCTTTCTCAACCAAATCTTTAATTCCTTTTGGGATCTTCGTTTTCTCTCTGATGAGGAGAGGTGAAAACAATTTGTGATTTGGTGTCTTGGAGACCATAACTGTTCCTTATGTGTTAACTTATAGGGTTCCCATTATCCCCTATAGGTCAACCGTTTGGGTATCTACTCATTAAGCTCATATTCGTTATCAGTTCCAAAAGTCTTATAGGTTGTCAGTAATTAGATCTTTTATTTGGTAACCCAAAAATAAATAGTCAATATAATTATATTAAATATATGATGTCAACCTTAATTATAAATTATGAATTTCTAACATCGCACACATCTTAAGTCCTCTAATTAATTAATCTCAACGGTTTTGAAAATAAATTTGAACTTTAGGGTAGGAATAAGATGTGATAAAAAAAGATAAAGATAAATAAAATTAGATTTAGACGAGATTGAATTCAAATATGAAAAGCTGCATTCATGATAAAGGTTATCATTATGAAGTTCATAGATCCTAGTTTATCTTCTTCCTCTGTCAAAGTTGAAGTTATGAAAGTAAATTTCTCAATAATTGTTTAAATTATCTCTCGAAATACAAAACATGTGTTCGACCAAAACTAATAACTACTCCAGTGCTATGTGACTAAAGCAAATTCTTTACTTGAGCCTTTTTGCTAGTCGCTATATGACTATCCAACGCAATCCTCCAAGTCCAAAGATTACTCTCATGAATTAGAAGTTCAGTTTGATTATTGTAGATTTGGTATTCGAGTTCTCATCTTGGTGCTTCTCCGAATATACCTACAAAGTGCAAATATGTGGCAATCAAACTCACATGAATACACTTGCTAGCAAAGAAATCACAATGCTGAAGGGAATGAAGAAAAAAATTAAATATTTGTCATTATTGTTACATGGCAACACCCTATCCTAGAAACACATCACTTATTCCTTTTTTTTAACCTGCATAAACCACCTCTAATTATATACATATATTACACTAATTGTCATTGTCAGAGAGATAAGTGTAATTTCTTAAACAAAAATGACGACGAATGTAATTAAATCAAAAAAAATATGGTATATCTATTCATTATTTTTGGTTTGTTACAAATTGTATTAATAATTCTAAGGAGATGTTTAAATCACTCTTATACTATATTTTAACTAATCAAAATATTGAATAGACATTGATTTTTATACTATTTGGACTTGTCTTTACAAAATATTATATTTTGTTTAACTTAGTTACATTTGTCACCCTTTTTTGTTTAAAGAATTATACTTTTCTGTCTTACAGAGGCAATCAAAAAAATTTATGTATGTAATTATGGGTGGTTTGTGTAGGTTTAAAAAATGAATGAGTGATTTGTGTACTTACACTAAAACTCAGGGGTGTCAGTATAACTTATACTATATTTTAACTGATCAAAATACTGAATAGACATTGATTTTTATACTATTTGGATTGGTCTTTACAATATATTATATTTTGTTTAACTTAGTTACATTTGTCACCCTTTTTTGTTTAAAGAATTATACTTTTCTGTCTTACAGAGGCAATCAAAAAAAATTTATGTATGTAATTATGGGTGGTTTGTGTAGGTTTAAAAAATGAATGAGTGATTTGTGTACTTACACTAAAACTCAGGGGTGTCAGTATAACTTATACTATATTTTAACTGATCAAAATACTGAATAGACATTGATTTTTATACTATTTGGATTTGTCTTTACAATATATTATATTTTGTTTAACTTAGTTACATTTGTCACCCTTTTTTGTTTAAAGAATTATACTTTTCTGTCTTACAGAGGCAATCAAAAAAATTTATGTATGTAATTATGGGTGGTTTGTGTAGGTTTAAAAAATGAATGAGTGATTTGTGTACTTACACTAAAACTCAGGGGTGTCAGTATAATTTACTCAAGAATATCATCCTAAGATGAGGAATATTATGAGAAATTCCTGTATCCTTGTTGCCCCTCTTAATCCCACAGCTAAAACCTAAGACTCTCAACAACATATTTGGGTATGAGAAATGACATTGTATTTATACATGCAAGTTTCAAGGATAAAATGGCTAAAATGTATAAGGAGGTATTGATCCACGATCGTGGCATGATACTCGACCTGGCCATGAAGCTTTCTGTCGCTCATTATGTCAAGGGCAATGGTCGTGTAGATGCATATATGATACAATCATGTTCTCTTATATAATTTTTGGGCAATATTGTGGAGAAGTTCTTGCTCCTGGCCTTAGTACGGTTTTGATGAAGACATCAACATCACCAAAAAGAAGAAAATGAAGAATACTTTAGATAATGAATATTCAAGCTTCAAGATATTCAAGACTTTTAGTCTAAGTCTAAATATGTACTTCTATCCTATACTCTTAATTATACAATAATAGTTATGCTCAAACTATTTTTTAAGAAAATTGAAACACTTTAAAATACTTCAAACAATTTTCAAAAATAGTGTGTAACATGTTACTTCATCTAAGTAACAAGTTACAAGTGTGAGAAAAGAGTTATCCAACTTAAAACTGATCAGAGTAATCCATTACTATCTTTGAGTAACAAATTACTAGTGTTATTAAAGTTGAGTAACCGATTACTCAACTTGCTGTAATCGATTACTCTAATTCGAAAATAAATGATTAGTAAACAGAACACTTGAGTAATCGATTACTGAGAGTCGTTGCACCTGATTTTCAAATTCAAAGTGAATGAGTTTCAATCCGAAAGACATGTTTTCATTCCAATCAATTCCTACCATTTCAAAGAGACATTTTGGCTGATTGGAAAGCCTATATAAAGGCATTGAAACTCACAATCACAACACAACATATACACAACTCTCACACAAATTTCAAAAGCTCTTACACATATTCTTAAATTATTTTCTGCACTTTTTGCAACAAGTTCCTAAAACTTTCAAAGTTGATTTTTATGAAGTTTCTTAAAGTGAAAGTGTTTCAAGTTTACAAACTTATAAAGAGCATTATTACTAAGTATACTAAAGAGTTGTTTGGATTGCAAGTTACACCACTTTCATACTTGTAAAAGGCAATTCCACCATTGTTGTACATTCTTCATTATTATTGCAGAATACTTTCTTTCACGGGGTGTGATAAGAAAGGAGATTAGAATCACTTGGAAATGTGTTTTCCAAAAGTGAATAAGGATTAAGGAGTGTGTAAGTTACATAAAAATATCGGAGTGAGATATTATAATTGCAACTCATAATCTTTAGTGGAAAAATCTCTTGTGCTGCAAGAGTACTGCATATATTTTACTCTCTTCTCCGTATAAAAATCATTGTGTACTCTCTTCTCCGTTATCTCTTTGATTTTACTTATTAATTTTCTGCATATATTTTCCGCTGCACTTTAACTCTCAATTTTATAGAAAAAGTGATCATTATTTTAAGTCAACTAATTTACTCCCCTCTTAGTTGCAATCTCAGTCTTACAAATATTGCTTTAAGAACACGATAGTACCTTAGTATGTGGCCTAGCTTATTTTCTATTCATTGATAGCTAGCTGGTTTTCCCTACTACAACGTGCATTAGTGTATGATTAAGCTATGTTCCATCATTGATTTCTCCTATATTTATTGGATTGTCTTCAACTTTAGTACAAATCATTTTTTATTTTAGCATTGATTCCTTCCTCAAATGGCTCATAATTGCAATTTGCAAACCCCACACTAAATCTTTAAGGCTTTGTTTGGGAGTTAGGATGGAAAGAGAATGTGAGGGATCAAAAAGTTAGAAATGGGGACGAAGGGAAGAAAAAATGAAGGAAACCTACTCCCATGTTTGGGACAACGAAATTTAGATGAATGAAGATAAACTAATCATAATATAAGGATATTTTTTATTTTCCCTTAAAAATGTAATTAACAATGAAAAATGAACAATAATATGTAATTATATATTATTACTAAATATATTTAGCTATTTTGATATCTTATATTAAAACCCCAAATTGGGGGAACTTTAAAAATAGACACATGGAGGGTTTTAGAGGATTTGAGAAACCCTCCAAAACCTTCCCCTCTCCTTGATCCAACTCCCAAACAAGGGGAAGACTTTCTAAACTCATCACTGCATTTCATCTCCAAAAGCTCAATCCCAAACAATAGACCAAATCATTCAATTTTGTTAGAAATTATGCGACCATAGGTTTCACAATAGACCAAATCTCCACTGGAATTTATGGAATGCAAGCAAGAATCAAAATTTCTTTTTTTTTGTTGTAAAGTGGCCAAGGGATTAGATGCTAGGTGTGATAAAGAAAGAGGGGATTTTCAAACTGCTAATTATCATGTATCCTCAATTAAAATCACCCCTTAAACTATAAATGGAGCATTATTATTCATTTCCACCACTTTCCCAAAATTACTTTTCCGTCCTTCTTTAAACCTTTTGCACTTTTGTTCTTTTTTTCTTCCTTTTACTTTTTGTGCACTTTTTGTTTTTTATTATCTTGTGTTTGGAATTGATATAAGGTTATTTTTTTACCTTTTGTAAAACCTTTTTTAAGTTTTGAATTTCTCCTTTATATTTGACTTTTTCCAATCACTCCACTCATTTATTCAAAGGTGCCAAAATATGAATCATTATAATTTATGGGCACCAATGAAATATCTAATTCAGGCTCAAAGTAGGAAACAATTGGGAAAAAAAAGTATTTACCAAATTGTTGAAGGACGAAATAACATAATCCCAAATGCCTTAATCATTTACTAGTATGCAAACAATTATCATTTTTGAACCATCACATGCAAGTTCTAGTGTGTAAAATCTACAAAAATGACACTCATACAAAAAGTTTTTTATTCTCAATATATAGTTCAAATCCTTTTATTGGCTCAAATCCTTACATTTATTAGTTCAAAATAGCGAAAAATAAAGTTCGGATATTTTTATGCCAAAATATTAATTTTTTTATCAAGTTTGCGAGAGTATATGCCTATCATGCAATTTCTTATAATTGGTTACAACAATGTTTCCTAATAAGACTAAAATAGTAAAAAGTAACATAAGAAGCCGGTCAGGGTACTGGTATAGTGATATAGTGGTTCAACCAGTGGTTCAGTAATTAAACCGCATGCTGGTTAAACCGGACATACCTACTTATATTTATATATATATAAACCTATAACAAAAAAATTCAAAATAGGTAGATACTCAAATTTATAATCCTTATTTATAATCTACTCAAAATTCACATAAATAAACAACTTTAAGTCTTTAACAAATTCAAAATCTAAATTAAAAAACATATATCAATGCAAAAGTATCACTTAACAACCACAAAATATAAATAAATGACATAACTTCACAGCTCACTCTATAAAACAAATAAATTTAGAATTTTAACATTTAGCATCAATGAGTCAAAGTTATCTTATATGAATATTATATTTTTCTACCAAATCCTATCTTCAGACAATACTCCAAGATTACACAAATGTCACTGAGATTACACACGAATGTTAGGAACCAAAATGTGTAATCTAAGTATGTTTTGGAAGCATGTGCCTTGAAGTGTTGAAGAAGAGTTGGAAAGATAGGTCACCTTGTAATGAGTTTTTAAGTTTTTAACAAAAAATATATATGTGTATAAACCAACAGGTTTTGACCAGTTTTGATACTTGGCCGGTTCAAGACCTGTACCGTACTGGTTAGGGGTCCGGTTCACCGGTTTTCCGGTTGAACCGGCCGGTACGGTATGATTTTTATAACTATGATAAGAAGGATTGAAATGTATATATTAATTTTCCACTAAAATTAAATCTTCAGACATGTGAAAAATGATTAAACGATAAGTTTAAAAATTCAAACAACTAACTCATGTTTATAGCAGAAGGGTTTTTGAGATGATTAAATTGTCTTCGAAACTTGAATGAAAAGATGTTTGAGAAAAACTCCATAGGTTAGAAAATAATTAAAAAAAGCTTAAATTAAAGAAGTTGAGAGATAAAAGTTGGACATAAATTTTATATTAGTTTACCCAATATTATAGGTTACATATATCATAGGTTACATATAATTTATAGGTAGCACAAATATTCCATTATAATTCAACACTGATTATAAAAAAAAAATTATTGTTTTCACATCTAATATCACCAGACTCAACAAATCAATATGATTTGACCTAGCCTCTACGTTGAAGAAATCGACTATCATTTTACCTAGCCTTTGTAGGTTCAACACTAAACAATGTTGTGTTAAAAATTCTTTATAACTTGCAAGTCTTTGAATCTGTGAGTGGAATAAATATGAGAGACAAGAATGTCAATTTTAAATCAAATGATTGAAAACAAAGGGACAATTTAGGTCAAAACTAGTTAATATAAGTGATGAACAAATTGTTAGAAATGAATGAGTGATTTGAATGTATTTCAGATTATTCTATCATGTTCTCTAGTTACTATGCTAGACTAGCAAAACAACAACATTTAAAATTGTCATTTAATAGTGTTTTTGTGGCGCTTTCTATGTGAGCGCATTAGTATATAAAGTCATATTTAACAACGTTTTTTGTAGCGCTTTAGAAAGCATACATTTAACAGCGCTCACTGAAGCAAATGCTATTAAATGTCTACTTTCTAAATAAGACAATATATGTTCCAGACATTCTATCAAACACATGACAACCATGTCAAACTCCACCACATTTACAATAGATTTGTTAAATCACCAAAGACTTCAACTACCTTCAACCTTAACATATTCCAATATTATAAAATGACATATGAGTCATGAGATCTTATGCAAATTGTTCATTCTTTCTCCTCCAATGCTCACTATAGCCAAAAACTTAGAACACCATAGCTGCATAACTTCACAACAAATAAAGATCACACTATTAGTGAAGAGAGAAATAGATGAGCTAAAATAAGATAACGATTTACCTTATGTTTGAAGAAGAGAACAACCAAAAGTCGTTAAAACCAAAAGAGAAAAAAAAATGTAACTTACGGAGAAGAAGAAAGGTAAAAAAATTAACAAACTGAATAATATGTATTATTGTATATGATTTTGGTTTTGAATTTGAAAAAATTCTCACTCAATAACAATGCTTATTGTTAAAAAAAAATATTGTTAAATATATAAAGTTTTAACAGAACTTCTTGAAGAAGTGTTGTTAAAGATAAAACCTCTAAGAAAACAAAATGAAATAACAATGACATTTATTAATAAGAGGAGACTTATAATAGCAAAAGAGATAGAATGAGAGACCAGAGGAGAGACCCTTGGATAGATCGCTGGAGAGAATACCAGAGCAAATCCTAGGCTGAAAACCGGAGAGAACCCTTGCCCATCACCGCCCCCCTTCATGAGAGAAACCTTGCCCATCACCGCCCCCCTTCGAGAAACCAGAGAGCACCTAACCCTGTGAGAAACCCAAACATTCCTACCTACCAATTAAGGAGAGATTCTCCTGGACCACCACAGGAAGCCGTGACTTATGACTTCAGCAAACCAGAGAGAGGAAGAAGACAAAGAGATCAACGGAGAGCCTATGGACATTTAGTACATTCTACGTTACAAACTTTCCTGATGATTACAATTCCAAAGACCTTTGGCAGACCTTCCAGAGTTGTGGGAGAGTTAGAGACGTCTATATTCCAATGAAGAGAAACATAAATGCCTAGAGGTTTTCTTTTATTAGACTTGAAAAAATACAGGAAGAAAGAGCCCTAGAAAAGAAACTAGATAACATTTGGATCGGACACACAAAAATCTTCGCGAACTTACCAAGATTTCGTAGGGACAACCAACAAAAACCTTCTACGGATAATGCCCAGGATGAGAAATGTTCTATTTTCAATCACCGTCTCAGAGATAGAAGAAGCTTTGTTGAAGTCCTAAACGGGGTCACCCGAGACGGACCCAAGGAGGGAAAACCTAGTGAAGTGAGACACCATCTTTTTACTCGTCAATCAGCAACGTTGAATAGGTTGGAAGTGGATTACACTATGGATAAACAGGACCTAGATTGGCTGTCTAGGTGTGTGGTAGGAAGACTAATAATCCAGGAGTAATTATGACATTGAAGGATATATTATGCTCAAAAGGTTTGCTCACAATCAAAGTCCATCCTATGGGTGGAAATTTGGTTCTCCTATCTCCCCTTGAAGGGGAAGACATACTTGAAATTTTAAAGGATGCTGAGGGATGTTTACACAAGGTGTTCTCCTCCTTATCGCCCTGGTCTGAAGAGGTGGAGGTGGATTTCAGAATCAAGTGGATCACAATTATGGGGATTCCTTTGCATGCCTAGAATTCGAGTTGCTTCGAGTTAATTGCTAAGAATTTTGGATCTTTGATTTCAGTGGAGGATGAGACCAGTCAGAAGGAGAGATTTGACAGATGTAGGTTAAAGATCAAAATCCATTGGAGATCTCGAATTGAGAGCACTGTAGCAGTAAGGATTAACGGCGAGTCGTTTAAGGTTAATCTTTGGGAGGAGGTAGAAGATGAAGCTATGTTTAGGTTGAAGAAAGAAGATAGTGGTTATTCTTTTTCATCGGACTCAGTGTCATCAGATTTTGCAGGAATATTGGAGAACTCAATTGTTTGGGTGTCAGAATCGGAACAGTTTGTTGAACCACCAGAAAATGAAGCGGCTGGAAGGTGTGGGGCGGAGATGGAAGGATATAAGCCGCTTCTGATCAGTCACAAGGGTTTTTGTGCAGTTATTATGACCAATTCTCGAAATTACTTTTCTTATTTAGAGGGAGTTAATATGGGGAGTGGGGACCGTGATTTTGGGGGTGTGAATACGGTTGCTATTTATTCCAAAAGTGAATTGGAACTCCCATATACATTTAAAGACAAGGTGATTGTAAATGATGAGGGTATATTTGTTTGCATTAAATCTGGACAGGTCCCAATTGTTAATCACGAGACCCACACTCAATGCATTGAAATGGAAGGTTTTATGGATCCTAAGGTAATTGAAGAGGAGAGTCGGGTATTAAGTATCAATAAAAAAGGTAGTCCTGAATTAATGGGGGAGAATATTGTTCAAAAACCTTCCTCTTTTTCTAATACTCAGGCCTCACCATTTGTATTTATGATGCTGGAGCCGTAGAGAATTTGGTGGGATGTGGTCCACAATCAAGTCCAAGTCATGCTAGTCAATATTCAAAGGTGCAAAAAACGTTGGCCAAGGCTCTAAGGAGAATGCAACACCTAGTGAAAATAAAGAACACGTTCCTAATTCTATTTCAAATAATCATATTGGTATCATGGATGCAAAAGACATCACTTCTTGTCCAGATGAGTTGCAGTGCAGTCCCAATTACTACGAGTTACAGACACTAAATGTTGACACCCATTTTAAAAGTCTTGATCCTTGTGTTGGGGCTAAAAATAAATTGGTGGGCCTTGAGCAAAATATAAGCCCATCCCTTCTCCCATCTGTTCTAAAGCTAAATGTTGACACCCTCATTCCTTCTCCTCCCTTTGTGATCCCTTCCCACGACCAACAGGAGCTCCCAATCCTCAACAAGGAGAAGTTGGTGACTACATTGGGGACTACTGATGCTGCTAATGAACATTTGCATGTTGTTTCTTCTTCAACGTCTTCAACTTTAAAGGTTACTGATTCTGCTCCAAATAGTAGATAAGCATCTCTTTGTGATGGTTTTTCTAAGCAGACCATTCCCGAAAGACAATAAAAAATAGATAAAGGTATAAAGAGAGGGAAGAAGCCAAACCATATTAAGAAGATGAAGCACAAACAGGTCCTTATTGATTGGAACAACTTCTGTATAGACCTTGGGGATGTTCCATTAAATAGAACCATTGCCCCAATTTATGTGCACTCGATCAGTGGAGTTTCTATTTCACAGGGACTAGCCGAAGCTAGTTTTATTCCTCCTACTTCTGATTCATTGGAAGGACAATGCCATAGTCAACTGCCGGCTGTCCAATCTTGCGCTCATGTGGAAGCCATGGAATTGTAGAAAATTGGTGAAAAGATTGGTCTATCTGGGAATGGAAATAAAGAAGAAATTATCAAAAAATTGGTTGCTTTGGAGGAAAGGGATAAAGAACAATTCAAAGATGTTAGAAGGAGTTCATTAATGTCTCGTGAAAATAATATCCATTAATATTCGAGGTCTATGAAGGCGACTTAAAAAGAAGGAGATAGAGATCTTGTCCGAAAATATAGTCCAGATTTTGTTTCTATCTAAGAGACTAAAATTCAATGTGTTGATTTCAAACTTTCTTTATCTTTATGGGGCAAAGGTGACTTTGATTGGGCTTTCTTACCAGCTGATGGGTTCTCAGTCTTTGGAATAAGGTTAATTTTGTCTCTGAAGAGGTGAGATGTGGGACCAATTTTGTATCAGTTAAAGGAAAATGGGCATTGCATAGTGAATTTGCACACATTATGAAAGTTTATTGTCCTTGCGACTTGGAAAGGAAACACTTATTTTGGGAGGAAGCCAAGAATGATAGGATGGGCCATATGGATGACTTGTGGTGTGCGGTGGGGGATTCAACGCAGTCTTGCCTCAGGATGAAAGAAGATGCACTAGCTCCCAGTTTGTAAGAAGTGAATGTGTGGAGTTCTCACAATTTGTTGATGAAATGGAGTTATTCAATTTACCTCTTGTTGGGACGAATTTCACTTGGTTCTTGTCAAATGGTACGTCGATGAGTAGGCTTGATAGGTTCCTGATCAATGATAGTTGGTTAAACAAATGAGGTCAGCTTGTGCAATTGGGCCTGAAGAGAACCTTCTCATATCATTGTTCTATTCTTTTAAAAAATGATGTTCCAGATTGGGGTCCGACACCATTCAGAACAAACAATTGTTGGTTTTTAGACGCAGGTTTTAGTAAGTTTGTTGAAGATGAATGGAGTAACTTGGAGGTCCATGGTAGGGGCTCTTATGTTCTCAAGGAAAAACTGAAACGTCTTAAGAGGTCTTTAAAGATTTGGAATAAGGGTCACTTCAGTATGATGGATAGGAATATTGTTAATCAGGTGACCTTAATTAACTCCATTGATGGAAAAGGGTGTGATGGAACTTTAACTGGAGATGATATATCTGCTAGGAAAATTGCTACTGCTGATCTTTGTCGTCTCTCAAGACAAAAAGATAATTTGCTTTTGCAGAAATCTAGACAGAGGTGGCTTCGAGATGGTGACTCCAACTCTAAATTCATTCATACCTCTATTAATATAAGTAGGAGGTCTAAGGTAGTTCATGATATGTTAATTAATGGGGATTGGGTGGAAGATCCTATCAAGGTGAAAGATCATATTCGATCTGTCTTTAATGAAAGATTTTCTGAGTCTCATTGGAATATGCCTTCTCTTGGTGGGATCGACTTCAAGCGCATCTATGAAGAGGACAACTGTTTCCTAACTGAAAAAATTGAGGAGGCTGAGATTAAAGAAGCTGTTTGGAGTTGTGAAGGTGATAAAAGTCCAGGGCGTGACGGGTACAATTTTACTTTCATTAAAGAGTTTTGCGATTGTGTGAAAATTGACATCTTCACAATGGTGGATGATTTCTTTTGTTCTGGTAATCTTGCTAGAGGCTGTGTTGAAAGCGGAAATCAAGAAATTCCCTTCTCCCCTCTCAACAAATCGTCCTGGCAGTAGTGCCAATTTGTTGAAAGCGGAAATTCCCTCAATTCGGTGTGTTTTCTTTTTATTTGATTAAGTAAGTGAACTCGGTTTTATTCTTTGTTCGCCATCTCGGATTTGTTGACAAAAATTCGAACGCCGGTATAATGGTGTCAAGAATATTCTAGTTACAACTTACTTTTAATAATCATGTGAATAAGTTATTGCGTCTTTGCCTCATCTCAGCTTTGTTAGAATAAATTCCAACGCCGGGACAATGGTATCGAAGCAATCCCCTATTAGATAATTATTAAGTACCTTTGAATACCATCTCGGTTTTGTGGAATAAATTCCAACACCGGTTTAATGGTATTCTAATGTACAAAAGTGATGAATAGTTAGTTGTTAGAAACAAATAAATAAATAAAGAACAAAAGAATAATAAATTTAAGTGACTTTTATCTATTTACTCCCTTTCGGATTCCTTTCATTAACAAACCAAACTTCTTCCTTAAGGAAAGTTGG
>NC_032027.1:10738056-10738949 GCF_001865875.1 Lupinus angustifolius | reverse complement strand
ATTCCTCATCCTATCCTCATCCTCATGATCATCCACATCCTCATCCTCATCCTCATCCTCATCGTCCTCCTCCTCCCCCTCCTTATCCTCATCCTCAACCTGATCCTCATCCTCCTCCTCCTTATCCTCATCCTCATGCTCTTCCTCATCCTAGGCTCATCATCATCCTATCCTCATCCTCATCCTCTTCCTCATTCTTTCCTCGTCCTCATCCTCACAGTCATCTTATCATTGTCCTCATCCTCAACCTATCCTCATTCTCATCCTCATCCTATCCTCCTACTCATCCTCATCCTCATCCTCATTATATCCTCATCCTCATCCTCTTCCTCATCCTATCCTCTCCTCATCCTCATCCTCAAGCAATCCCCATCCAATACTCATCCTCATCCTCTTCGTCATCCTCATCCTATCTTCATCCTATCCTCATTCTCATCCTCATCCTATCCTCATCCTCATCCTCATCCGCATCCTCATCCTCATCCGCATCCTCATCCTCATCCGCATCCTCATCCTCATCCGCATCCTCATCCTCATCCGCATCCTCATCCTCATCCGCATCCTCATCCTCATCCGCATCCTCATCCTCATCCGCATCCTCATCCTCATCCGCATCCTCATCCTCATCCGCATCCTCATCCTCATCCGCATCCTCATCCTCATCCGCATCCTCATCCTCATCCGCATCCTCATCCTCATCCGCATCCTCATCCTCATCCGCATCCTCATCCTCATCCGCATCCTCATCCTCATCCGCATCCTCATCCTCATCCCCATCTTCATCCTATCGTCCTACTCATCGTCATCCTCATCCTCATCCCCATCTTCATCCTATCGTCCTACTCATCGCACCCTCATCCTCATCCTCATCCTCATCCTAATCCTCATCCTCA
>NC_032027.1:10737033-10737956 GCF_001865875.1 Lupinus angustifolius | reverse complement strand
AATCCTCATCCTCATCCTCTTCCTCATCCTATCCTCATCCTCATCCTATCCATGTCCTCATCGTCATCCTCATCTTATCCTCATCCTCATCCGCATCCTCATCATATCCTCAACCTCATCCTCATCTTATCCTCATCCGAATCCTCAACCTCATCCTCATGCTATCCTCGTCCTCATCCTAACCCTCATCCTATCCTCATCCTCATCCTCATCCTATCCTCGTCCTCTTCCTCATCCTATCCTCGTCCTCTTCCTCATCCTATCCTCGTCCTCTTCCTCATCCTATCTTCGTCCTCATCCTCATCCTCATCCTATCCTCATCCTCTTCCTCCTCCTTGCCCTCATCCTCATCCTATCCATGTCCTAATCCTCATCCTCATCCTATCTTTATTCTATCCTTGTCCTCATCCTGACCCTCATCCTCATCCTCATCCTCATCCTATCCTCGTCCTCATCCTCATCGTCTTCCTCATCTTATCCTCATCCTCATCCTCATCTGCATCCTCATCATATCCTCATCCTATCCTCAGCTTATCCTCATCCTAATCCTCATCCTCATCCTCATCCTATCCTCATCCTCATCCTCCTCCTCCTCCTCCTCCTCGCCCTCATCTTATCCTCATACTCCTCCTCCTCCTCCTCATTCTATCCTAATCCTCATCCAATCCTCCTCCTCATCCTCGTCCTCATCCTCATCCTATCCATGTCCTGATCCTCATCCTCATCCTCTTCCTGATATTATCCTCGTCCTCATCCTCTTCCTAATTCTATCCTTGTCCTCATCCTCACCCTCATCTTATCCTCAGCCTCATCCTTATCCTATCCTCCTACTCATCCTCATCCTCTTCCTTATCCTAATGCTATCCTCATCCCCATCCTCCTCCTCCACCTCCTCATCCTCATCCTCATCCTCATCCTCATCC
>NC_032027.1:10734272-10736933 GCF_001865875.1 Lupinus angustifolius | reverse complement strand
CTCATGCTATCCTCATCCTCATCCTAACCCTCATCCTATCCTCATCCTCATCCTCATCCTATCCTCGACCTCTTCCTCATCCTATCTTCATCCTCATCCTATCCTCATCCTCATCCTATCCTCGTCCTCTTCCTCATCCTATCTTGTCCTCTTCCTTATCCTACATTCGTCCTCATCCTCATCCTCATCCTCATCCTATCCTCATCCTCGTCCTCCTCCTCGCCCTCATCCTCATCCTATCCATGTCCTAATCTTCATCCTCATCCTATCTTCATTCTATCCTTGTCCTCATCCTGACCCTCATCCTCATCCTCATCCTCATCCTATCCTCCTCCTCATCCTCCTCCTCATCCTATCCTCATCTTCATCCTCATCCCCATCCTCTTCTTGATTCTATCCTCGTCCTCATCCTATCCTCATCCTCATCCTCATCGTCATTCTATCCTCCTACTCATCCTCATCCTCATCCTCGTCCTCATCTGATCCTCATCCTCATCTTCATCCTATCCTCCTACTCATCCTCATCCTCTCCTCCTCATCCTATCCTCATCCTCCTCCTCATCCTATCCTGATCCTCCTCCTCATCCTCCTCCTCCTCCTCCTCCTCCTCCTCCTTATCCTCTTCCTCATCCTCATCCACATCCTCAACCTCATCCTATCCTGATCCTATCCTCATCCTCATCCTCATCCAATCATCATCCCCATCCTATCCTCATCCTCATCCTCATCCTCATCCTCATCCTCTCCTCATCCTATCCATGTCCTCATCCTCATCCTCTCGTCATCCTCATCCTCATCTGCATCCTCATTCTATCCTCATCCTCAGCCTATCCTCATCCTCGTCCTATCCTCATCCTAATCCTTATCCTCATCCTCATCCTATCCTCGTCCTCATCCTCACCCTCATCCTATCCTCCTCCTCATCCTCATCNCATCCTCTTCCTGATTCTATCCTCGTCCTCATCCTCTTCCTGATTCTATCCTCGTCCTCATCCTCTTCCTGATTCTATCCTCGTCCTCATCCTCTTCCTGATTCTATCCTCGTCCTCATCCTCTTCCTGATTCTATCCTCGTCCTCATCCTCTTCCTGATTCTATCCTCGTCCTCATCCTCTTCCTGATTCTATCCTCGTCCTCATCCTCTTCCTGATTCTATCCTCGTCCTCATCCTCTTCCTGATTCTATCCTCGTCCTCATCCTCTTCCTGATTCTATCCTCGTCCTCATCCTCTTCCTGATTCTATCCTCGTCCTCATCCTCTTCCTGATTCTATCCTCGTCCTCATCCTCTTCCTAATTCTATCCTCGTCCTCATCCTCACCCTCATCTTATCCTCAGCCTCGTCCTTATCCTATCCTCCAACTCATCCACATCCTCATCCTCATCCTCATCCTAATCTTATCCTCATCCCCATCCTCCACCTCCACCTCCTCATCCTCATCCTCATGCTATCCTGATCCTTATCCTCATGCTCATCCAATCCTCATCCTCATCCTCTCATCATCCTCCTCCTCATCCTCATCCTCTTCCTCGTCCTCATCCTCATCCTATCCATTTCCTCAACCTCATCCTCATCCTCATCCTCTCATCATCATCCTCCTCCTCCTCCTCCTCATCCTCCTCATCCTATCCTCATCCTCATCCTCCTCCTCCTCCTCCTCATCATCCTATCCTCATCCTCCTCCTCCTCCTCCTCCTCGCCCTCATCCTCATCCAATCCATGTCCTCATCCTCATCCTCATCCTATCTTCATTCTATCCTTGTCCTCATCCTTACCCTCATCCTCATCCTCATCCTCATCCTCATCCTCTTCCTCATCCTATCCTCGTCCTCATCCTCATCCCCATCCTCTTCCTAATTCTATCCTTGTCCTCATCTTATCCTCAACCTATTCATGTCCTCATCCTCATCCTATCTTCATCCTCATCCTCATCTGCATCCTCATTCTATCCACATCCTCATCCTATCCTCATTCTCGTCCTATCCTCATCCTAATCCTCATCCTCATCCTCATCCTATCCTCGTCGTCATCCTCACCCTCATCCTATCCTCCTCCTCATCCTCATCCTATCCTCCTCCTCTTCATCATCCTATCTTCATCCTAATCCTATCCTCATCCTCATCCTATCCTCGTCCTCTTCCTCATCCTATCTTCGTCCTCATCCTCATCCTATCCTCCTCCTCATCCTCATCCTATCCTCCTCCTCATCCTCATCCTATCCTCCTCCTCATCCTCATCCTATCCTCCTCCTCATCCTCATCCTATCCTCCTCCTCATCCTCATCCTATCCTCCTCCTCATCCTCATCCTATCCTCCTCCTCATCCTCATCCTATCCTCGTCCTCTTCCTCATCCTATCTTCGTCCTCATCCTCATCCTATCCATGTCCTCATCCTCATCCTCATCCTATCGTCATCCTCATCCTCATCCTCATCCTCATCCTTTTCTCGTCCTCATCCTCTTCCTCTTCCTCATCCTCATCCTATCCATGTCTTCATCCTCATCCTCATCCTATCCTCATTCTATCCTCGTCCTCATCCTTACCCTCATCCTCATCCTGATCCTCTTCCTCATCTTCATCCTCATCCTCATCCTCATCCTCTTCCTATCCTGATCCTATCCTCATCCTCATCCTCATCCTCATCGTCATCCTCATCCTCATCC
>NC_032027.1:10733682-10734172 GCF_001865875.1 Lupinus angustifolius | reverse complement strand
TCCTCATCCTATCCTCATCCTCATCCTCATCCTCTTCCTCGTCCTCATCCTATCCTCATGTTATCCTCGTCCTCATCCTATCCTCGTCCTCTTCCTCATCCTGTACTCAACGTCATGCTATCGTTTTCTTATCGTCCTCCTCATCCTCTTCCTCATCATATCCTCGTCCTCATCCTCATCCTCCTCCTGATTATATCCTCGATCTCATCCTCACACTCATCTTATCCTCATCCTAAACCTATCCTCCTACTCATACTCATCCTATCCTCATCCTCATCCTCATGATCATCCACATCCTCATCCTCACCCTCATCCTCATCCTGATCCTCATCCTATCCTGATCGTCCTCCTCCTCCTCCTCCTTATCCTCATCCTCATCCTGATCCTCATCCTCCTCCTCCTTATCCTCATCCTATCCTTATCCTCATCCTCTTCCTCATCCTATGCTCATCTTCATCCTATCCTCATCCTCATCCTCTTCCTCATTCTA
>NC_032027.1:10732669-10733582 GCF_001865875.1 Lupinus angustifolius | reverse complement strand
TCCTCATCCTCATCCTATCCTCATCCTCATCCTCATCCTTATCCTCATCCTCATCCTCATCCTCATCCTCATCCTCATCCTTATCCTCATCCTCATCCTCATCCTCATCCTCATCCTCCTCCTCCTCCTCCTCATCCTCGTCCTGTCCATTTCCTCATCGTCATCCTCATCCTATCCTCATCCTCATCCTCATCCTCATCCTCATCGATATCCTCGTCCTAACCTCCTCCTCATCCTCGTCCTGTCCTCATCCGCATCCTCATCCTATCCTCATCTTCATCCCATGCTCATCCTCATCCTCATCCCACGTTCATCCTCACCCTCATCCTATCCTCTTCCTCATCGCCATCCTCATCCTATCCTCTTCCTCATACCCATCCTCATCCTCATCCTATCTTCATCCTCACCTCATCCTCATCCTCATCCTCATCCTCATCCTCATCCTCATCCTCATCCTCATCCTATCCTCCTCCTCATCCTCATCCTATCCTTCTCCTCACCCTCATCCTCTCCTCTTTCTCATCCTCATCCTATCCTCGTCGTCATCCTATCGTCATCCTTATCCTCATCCTTATCTATATCTCATCCTCATCCTCTTCTTAATCCTCTTCCTCATCCTCTTCTGAATCCTCTTCCTCATCCTATCCTCATCCACTTCCTCACCCTATCATCGTCCTCATCCTATCCTCTTCCTCATCCTATCATCTTCCTCATCCTCATCCTATCCTCATCCTCATCCTCTTCCTCAACCTATCCTCGTCCTCATCCTCATCCTATCTTCATCCTCATCCACATCCTCAGCCTATCCTATCCTCATCATCTTCCTCATGCTCTTCCTATCCTCATCCTCCTCCTCCTCCTCCTCCTACTACTACTACTCCTCATCCTATCCTCATCCTCATCCTATCCTCAT
>NC_032027.1:10731063-10732569 GCF_001865875.1 Lupinus angustifolius | reverse complement strand
CATCCTCATCCTACCCTCCTCTTCATCCTCATCCTCTTCCTCATTCTATCTTCGTCCTCATCCTCCTCATCCTCCTCATCCTCCTCCTCCTCCTCCTCCTCCTACTCCTCATCCTATCCTCTTCCTCATCCTATCCTCATTCTCATCCTCATCCTCTCCTCGTCCTCATCCTCATCCTCATCCCCATCATCATCCTACCCTCCTCTTCATCGTCATTCTATCTTCGTCCTCATCCTCATCCTCATCATCATCCCCATCCTCATCCTATCCTAATCCTATCCTAATCCTATCCTAATCGTCATCCTCATCCTCATCCTATCCACCTCCTAATCCCCATCCTATCCTCATCCTCCTCCTATCCTCATCATCATCCACCTCCTCCTCCTCCTGCTCCTATCCTCATTCTTATCCTCATCCTATCCTCCTCCTCATCCTCATCCTCATCCTATTCTCATCCTCAACCTATCCTCATCCTCAACCTATCCTCATCCTCATCCTCATCCCCATCCTCATCCTACCCACCTCTTCATCCTCATCCTCTTCCTCATTCTATCTTCGTCCTCATCCTCATCCCCATCCTCATCCCCATCCTCATCCTATCCACCTCCTCATACTCATCCTCATCCTATCCACCTCCTCATCCTCATCCTCATCCTACACCTATCCTCATCCTCATCATCATCCTCATCCTCATCCTGCTCCTCCTCATCCTATCCTCATCCTCATCCCCATCCTCGTCCTATCCTAATCCTCATCCTCATCCCCATCCTATCCTCATCCTCATCCTCATCCTCCTCCTATCCTCATCCTCATCCTCATCCTCCTCCTCCTCCTGATGCAATAATCATCCTCATCCTCATCCTCATTCTATCCTCGTCCTCATCCTATCCTCATCCTATCCTCATCCTCATCCTCATCCTCATCCTCATCCTCATCCTCATCCTCATCCTCTGCCTCATCCAATCTTCGTCCTCATCCTCATCCTCTTCCTCATCCTATCCTAGTCCTCATCGTCATCCTATCCACATCCTCATCCTCATCCAATCCTCAACCCCTCCTCATCCTACCCTCCTCTTCATCCTCAACCTCTTCCTCATCCTATCTTCGTCCTCATCCTCATCTTGTCCTCAACCTTATTCCCATCCTCTTCATATCCTAATCCTAATCCCCATCCTATCCTCATCCTCATCCTATCCTCATCCCCATCCTATCCTATCCTCATCCTCTTCCTCATCCCCATCCTATCCTCATCCTCATCCTATCCTCCTCCTCATCCTCATAATATCCTATCCTATCCTCATCCTCATCCACATCCTCATCCTCATCCTATCCTCCGCCTCATCATCATCCTATCCTCATCCTCATCCTCATCCTATCCACCTCTTCATCCCCATCCTATCCTCATCCGTCTGCTATCCTCATCCTCACCTTCCTCCTCCTGATCCTATCCTCATCCTATCCTCATCCTCATCCCCATCCTCATCCTCATCCTCATCCTCATCCCCA
>NC_032027.1:10730556-10730963 GCF_001865875.1 Lupinus angustifolius | reverse complement strand
TCCTCAACCTCATCCTCATCCTCATCCTCATTCTATCCACGTCCTTATCCTCACCCTCATCCTATCCTCTTCCTCATCCTCATCCTATCCTCCTCCTCATCCTCATCCTATCCTCATCCTTATCATATCCGCATCCTCATCCTCATCCTCATCCTATCGTCGTCGTCCTCCTATCCTTCATCCTCATCCTCTTCCTCATCCTATCTTCGTCCTCATCCACATCCTATCCTCATCCTCATCCCCATCCTCATCCGCATCCTCATCATATCCCAATCCTCATCCTCATCCTAAACCTCATCCTCATTCTCATCCTATCCTCATCCTTATCCTCATCCTCATCCTCATCCTCATCCTCATCCTCATCCTCATCCTCATCCTCATCCTCATCCTCATCCTCATCCTCATCC
>NC_032027.1:10729694-10730456 GCF_001865875.1 Lupinus angustifolius | reverse complement strand
CCTCATCCTCATCCCCATCCTCATCCTCATAGTCATTCTCATCCTCATCCTAATCGTAATCCTTATACTCATCCTCATCCTCATCCTCCTCCTCCTCCTCCTCATCCAATCCTCATCCTAATCCTCATACTCATCCTATCCCCATCCTCATCCTCATACTCATCCTACACTCGTCTTCATCCTCATCCTCTACCTCATCCTATCTTCGTGCTCATCCTCATCCTCAACCTCATCCTCATCCTCATCCTCATTCTATCCACGTCCTTATCCTCCCCCTCATCCTATCCTCTTCCTCATCCTCATCCTATCCTCCTCCTCATCCTCATCCTATCCTCATCCTTATCCTCATCCTCATCCTCATCCTCATTCTATCCACGTCCTTATCCTCCCCCTCATCCTATCCTCTTCCTCATCCTCATCCTATCCTCCTCCTCATCCTCATCCTATCCTCATCCTTATCCTCATCCTCATCCTCATCCTCATTCTATCCACGTCCTTATCCTCCCCCTCATCCTATCCTCTTCCTCATCCTCATCCTATCCTCCTCCTCATCCTCATCCTATCCTCATCCTTATCCTCATCCTCATCCTCATCCTCCTCCTCCTCCTCATCCTGATCCTAATCCTCATACTCATCCTATCCTCATCTTCATCCTCATACTCATCCTGCACTCCTCTTCATCCTCATCCTCTGCCTCATCCTATCTTCTTCCTCATCCTCATCCTCAAGCTCATCCTCATCCTCATCCTCATTCTCATCCTC
>NC_032027.1:10729169-10729594 GCF_001865875.1 Lupinus angustifolius | reverse complement strand
CTCCTTATCCTCATCCTATCCTCATCCTCATCATATCCACATCCTCATCCTCATCCTCATCCTCATCCTCATCCTATCCTCGTCGTCATCCTATCCTTCATCCTCATCCTCTTCCTCATCCTATCTTCGTCCTCATCCACATCCTATCCTCATCCTCATCCCCATCCTCATCCGCACCCTCATCATATCCTAATCCTCATCCTCATCCTAAACGTTATCCTCATCCTCATCCTATCCACCATCTCATCCCCATCCTCATCCCCATCCTCATCCCCATCCCCATTCTCATCCCTATCCCCATCCTCATCCCCACCCCCATCCTCATCCTATCCTAATCCTCATCCTCGTCCTCATCCTATCCTCGTCCTCATCCTACCCTCATCATCATCCCCGTCCTCATCCTATCCTCATTCTCATTCACGTAC
>NC_032027.1:10727597-10728339 GCF_001865875.1 Lupinus angustifolius | reverse complement strand
CATCCTCATCCTATCCTCATCCTCATCCCCATCCTCATCCGTTCCTAATCCTCATCGTCATCCTCACCCTCATCCTATCCTCATCCTCTTCCTCATCCTCCTCCTCATCCTCTTCCGCATCCTATCCTCATCCTCATCCTATCATCGTCCTCATCCTCTTCCTCATTCTATCCTCATCCTCTTCCCCATCCTCATCCTACCCTCCTCTTCATCCTCATCCTCTGCCTCATCCTATCTTCGTCCTCATCCTCATCCTCAATCTATCCTCATCCTATCCTCATCGTCATCCTCCTCCTTATCCTCCTCCTCCTCCTCCTCATCCTATCCTTATCCCCATCCTCATCCTTAGCCTCATCCTCATCCCATCCTCGTCCTCATCCTCATCCTCATCCTATCCTCATCCTCATCCTCATCCCCATATCCTCATCCTCTTCCTCTTCCTCATCCTATCCTCCTCCTCATTCTCGTTCTCATCCTATCCTTATCCTCCTCCTCATCCTATCCTCATCCTCATCCTCATCCTCATCCTCATCCTCATTATAATCCTCATCCTGCTCCTCCTCCTCCTCATCATATTTATCCTCATCCTTATCCTCATCCTATCCTCGACCTCATCCTCATCCTATCCTTATCCCCATCCTCATCCTACCCTCCTCTTTATCCTCGTCGTCTACCTCATCCTATCTTCGTCCTCATCCTCATCCTCATCTTATCCTCATCCTAACCTCATCCTCCTCCTCCT
>NC_032027.1:10727215-10727497 GCF_001865875.1 Lupinus angustifolius | reverse complement strand
TCTTCCTCCTCCTCATCCTCTTCCTCATCCTATCCTCATCCTTATCCTCGTCCTGATCCTAATCCTCATCCTCTCCTCGTTCTCATCCTCATCCTATCCTTATCCCCTTCCTCATCCTACTCTCCGCTTTATCCTCATCCTCTGCCTCATCCTATCTTCGTCCTCCTCCTCATCCTCCTCCTATCGTCATCCTCATCCCCATCCTCATCCTCATCCTTTCCTAATCCTCATCCTCATCCTCATCCTCATCCTCATCCTATCCTCATCCTCATCCTCTTCCTC
>NC_032027.1:10725771-10727115 GCF_001865875.1 Lupinus angustifolius | reverse complement strand
ATCCTCATCCTATCCTCATCCTCATCCTATCCTCATCCTCATCCTCTTCCTCATCCTATCCTCATCCTCATCCCTATCCTCATCATATCCTAATCCTCATCCTCATCCTCATCTGCATCCTCATGCTATCCACCTCCTCATCCCCATCCTATCCTCATCCTCATCCTCATCCTCATCCGCATCCGCATCCTCATCCTATCCACCTCCTCATCCACATCCTATCCTCATCCTCATACTTATCCTCATCCTATCCTCGTCCTCATCCTATCCTCATCCTCATCCCGATCCTCAACCTACCCTCCTTTTCGTCCTCATCCTCGTCCTCATCCTCATCCGCATCCTCATCCTCATCCTCATCTTCATCCCCATCCTCATCCTATCCTAATCCTAATCATCATCCTATCCTCCTCCTCCTCCTTATTCTCATCCTCATCCTCATCCTTATCCTCATCCTCATCCTATCCTCATCCTCATCCTTAACCTCATCCTCATCCTCATCCTCATCCTCATCCTATCCTCATCCTCTTCCTCCTCCTCCTCCTTCTCATCCTATCCTTATCCTCCTCCTCCTCCTAATCCTATCGTCATCCTCATCTTCATCCTATCCTTACCCTATCCTCATCCTCTTCCTCATCCTATCCTCGACCTCATCCTCATCCTATCCATGTCCTCATCCTCATCGACCTTCTCCTCCTTCTCCTCCTCCTTCTCCTCCTCCTTATCCTCATCGTCATCCTCATCTTATCCTCATCCTCTTCCTCATCCAATCCTCATCCTCATCCTATCCTCGTCCTCGTCCCCATCCTATCCATGTCCTCATCCTCTTCCTGATTCTATCCTCGTCCTCATCCTCACCCTCATCTTATACTCGTCCTCGTCCTCATCCTATCCTCATCCTCATCCACATCTTCATCCTATCGTCCTACTCATCCTGATCCTCGTCCTCTTCCTCATCCTCTCTTTGTCCTCATCCTCATCCTCATCCTATCCTCATCCTCATCCTCATGCTCTCCTCATCCTCTTCCTCATCCTCATCCTCATGCTCTCCTCATCCTCATCCTATCCTCCTTCTCATCCTCGTCCTATCCTCATTCTCATCCTCATCCTCATCCTCATCCTAACCTCCTCCTTATCCTCATCCTCATCCTATCCTCATCCTCGTCCTCATACTCATCCTCATCCTCATCTGCATCCTATCCTCTTCCTCTTTCTCATCCTATCCGCATCCTCATCCCCATATTCATCGTACCCTCCTCTTCATCCTCATCTTCCTCCTCCTCCTCCTCCTCCTCCTCCTCCTCCTCCTCATCCTATCCTCCTCCTCATCCTCATCCTATCCTCATC
>NC_032027.1:10725133-10725671 GCF_001865875.1 Lupinus angustifolius | reverse complement strand
CATGCTCATCCTATCCTCATCCTCATCCTCATCCTCATCCTATCTTCCTCCTCATCCTCGTCCTATCCTCATCCCATCTCCTTTCTCATTCTCTTCCTCTTCCCATCTTCGTCCTCACCCTCATCCCATCTTCGTCCGCACCCTCATCCTATCCTCATCCCCATCCTATCCTCATCCTTATCCTCATCCTATCCCCGTCTTGATCTTGTTCATATACTCATCTTCATCCTATCCTTGTCCTCATCCTACCCTCAACTTCATCCCCATCCTCTTCCTCATCCCATCCTCGTCCTCATCCTCTTCCTTAACCCATCTTTGTCCTCATTCTCTTCCTTATCCTCAGCCTCATCCTCCTCCTCCTCCTCCTCCTCCTCCTAATCCTATCCTCATCCTCATCCTATCCTCATCCTATCCTCATCCTTATCTTCTTTCTCATCCTATCATCGTCCTCATCCTCATCCTTATCCTCTTGCTCATCCTCATCCTCTTCCTCATCCTATCCTCGTCCTTATCCTCATCCTATCCTCATCCTCTTCCT
>NC_032027.1:10724300-10725033 GCF_001865875.1 Lupinus angustifolius | reverse complement strand
CCAATTCCTCATCCTATCCTCATCCTCATCCTATCTTAATCCTCATCCTCATACTCTACCTCATCCTCTTCCTCATCCTCATCCTCATCCTATCCATGTCCTCCTTCGCATCCTCCTCCTCTTCCTCATCCTATCCACGTCCTCACCCTCATCCTATCCTCATCCTCGTCCTCATCCCCATCCTCATCCTCATTCTCATCCTCATCCTCCTCCTCCTCCTTCTCATCCTATCTTCATCCTCATCCTCATCCTAACATTGTCCTCATCCTCATCCTATCCATGTCCTCATCCTCATCCTATCCTCTTCCTCATGCTCATCTTATCCTCATCCTCATCCTATCCTCCTACTCATCCTCGTCCTATCCTCATCCCATCTACGTCCTCATCCTCTTCCTCATCCCATCTTCGTCCTCACCCTCATCCTAATCCTATCCTCGTCCTATCCTTACCCTCATCCTAATCCAATCCTCGTCCTCATCCTCTTCATATCTTCATCCTCATCCTATCCTCGTCCTCATCCTCATCCTCTTCTTCATCCTATCCTCATCCCTATCCTATCCTTGTCCTCATCCTACCCTCAACTTCATCCCCATCCTCATCCCATCCTCATCCTCATCCTAAACATGTTCTCATCCTCATCCTATCCTCATCCTAAACATGATCCTATCCTCGTCCTTATCCCCATCCTCATCCTATCCTAATCCTATCCTAATCCTATCCTAATCCTCATCCT
>NC_032027.1:10723699-10724200 GCF_001865875.1 Lupinus angustifolius | reverse complement strand
TCATCCCCATCCTCATCCTACCCTCCTCTTCATCCTCATCCTCTAACTCATCCTCAACCTATCCTCATCCCCATCCCCATCCGCATCCCCATCCTCATCCCCATCTCCATACTCAACCTATCCTAATCCTCGTCCTCATCCTCATCCTCGTCCTGATCCTCATCCTCCTCCTCCTCCTCCTCATCCCACGCATCCTCATCCTCATCCTATCCTCATCCGCATCCTCATCCTCATCCCCATCCTCATCCTACCCTCCTCTTCATCCTCATCCTCTGCCTCATCCTATCTTCGTCCTCATCCTCAACCTATCCTCATCCTTATCCCCATCCTCATCCACATCCTCATCCTCATCCTCATCCTCATCCGCATCCTATCCTCGTTCTCATCCTACCCTCATCTTCATCCCCATCCTCTTCCTCCTCCCATCCTCGTCCTCATGCTCTTCCCCCTCCCATCCTCGTCCTCATCCTATCCTCGTCCTCATCCTCATCCTATCCTCAT
>NC_032027.1:10722091-10723127 GCF_001865875.1 Lupinus angustifolius | reverse complement strand
ATCCTATCCTCGTCCTCATCCTCATCATATACATGTCCTCATCCTCATCCTCATCCTCATCCTCTTCCTGATTCTTTCCTCGTCCTCATACTCTTCCTGATTCTATCCTCATCCTCATCCTATCCTCATCCTCATCCTCCTCCTCCTCCTCCTCATCCTCCTCATCCTCCTCCTCCTCATCCTATCCTCATCCTCATCCTTATCCTATCCTCCTCCTCAGCGTCATCCTATCCTCATCCTCATCCTCAACCTTATCCTCATACTCATCCTCATCCTCATCCTATCCTCATCCTCATCCTCATCATATCCTCATCCTTCTCCTCCTCATCCTGCTCCTCATCCTCCTTCTCATCCTATCCTAATCCTCATCCTATCCTCATCCTCATCCTATCCTCGTCCTCATCCTCATCCTATCCATGTCCTCATCCTCATCCTCATCCTATCCTCATCCTCATCCTGTCCATGTCCTCATCCTCATCCTCATCCAATCCTCATCCAATCCTCATCCTATCCTGATCCTCTTCCTCATCCTCTTTCTCATCCTCATCCTATCCTCGTCCTCATCCTATCCATGTCCTCATCCTCATCCTCATCCTCATCCTATCCTCATTCTATCCTCGTCCTCGTCCTCATGCTCATGCTATCCTCGTCCTCATGCTCACCCTCATATTATCCAAATCCTCGTCCTCATCCTATCCTCATCCTCATCCTCATCCTCATCCTCATCCTATCCTCGTCCTCATCATATCTATGTCCACATCCTCATCCTCATGCTATCCTCGTTCTCATCCTCACCCTCATCCTATCCTAATCCTCATCCTATCCTCATCCTATGTTAGGTCACCTCATCCTCAACATCATCCTCATCCTCATCCTCATCCTCATCCTCATCCTCATCCTATATTCATCCTCATCCTCATCCTCTTCCTATCCTCATCCTCCTCCTTCTCGTCCACGTCCTCATCCTATCCTCATCCTCATCATCCTCCTCATCCTCCTCATCCTCCTTCTCCTCCTCCTCCTCATCCTATCCTCA
>NC_032027.1:10721585-10721991 GCF_001865875.1 Lupinus angustifolius | reverse complement strand
CCTCATCCTCTTCCTCCTCCTCCTCATCCTCCTCCTCATCCTATCCTCTTCCTATCCTCATCCCCATCCTCATCCTATCCTCGTCTTCATCCTCATCATCATCCTATCCTTGTCCTCATCCTCATCCTATCCACATCCTCATCCTATCCTCCTACTCATCCTCATCCTCATCCTCATCTTCATCCTATCCTATCCTCATCCTCATCCTCGTCGTCCTCCTCCTCCTCATCCTAATCCTCATCCTCATCCTCATCCTAATCCACCTCCTCCTCCTCCTCCTTATCCTCATCCTCCTCCTTCTACTCCTCCTTATCCTCATCCTCATCCTATCCTCCTCCTTATCCTCATCTATCATCCTCCTCCTCCGTATCCTCATCCTCATCCTCCTCCTCCTCCTCCTCATCCT
>NC_032027.1:10721090-10721485 GCF_001865875.1 Lupinus angustifolius | reverse complement strand
ATCCTCATCCTCATCCTCATCCTCATCCTCTTCCTCATCCTCATCCTATCCTCGTCCTCTTCCCCATCCTATCCGTGTCCTCATCCTCATCCTATCCTCATCCTCATCGTCATCCTCTTCCTCATTCTATCCTCGTCTTGATCTTTAGCATCATCTCATACTCATCCTCGTCCTCATCCTATCCTCATCGTCATCCTATCGTCCTACTCATCCTCATCCTTACCCTCATCCCCGTCCTCATCCTCATCCTATCCTCATCCTCATCCTCATCGTATCCTCCTCGTCATCCTCATCCTCATCCTCCTCCTCCTCATCCTCATTCTCATCCTATCCTCTTCCTATCCTCATCCAATTCTCATCCTCATCCTCATCCTATCCTCATCCTCATCCTCATC
>NC_032027.1:10720619-10720990 GCF_001865875.1 Lupinus angustifolius | reverse complement strand
TCCTCATCCTCATCCTATCCTCATCCTCATCCTCTTCCTAATTCTATCCTCGTCCTCATCCTCTTCCTCATTCTATCCTCGTCTTGAGCCTCAGCATCATCTCATACTCATCCTCGTCCTCATCCTATCCTCATCGTCATCCTATCATCCTACTCATCCTCATCCTTACCCTCATCCCCGTCCTCATCCTCATCCTATCCTCATCCTCATCCTCATCGTATCCTCCTCGTCATCCTCATCCTCATCCTCCTCCTCCTCATCCTCATCCTCATCCTATCCTCTTCCTATCCTCATCCAATTCTCATCCTCATCCTCATCCTATCCTCATCCTCATCCTCATCCTCATCGTCTTCCTCATCCTCATCCTCATC
>NC_032027.1:10720181-10720519 GCF_001865875.1 Lupinus angustifolius | reverse complement strand
TCCTCATCCTCATCCTATCCTCATCCTCATCCTATCCTCGTCCTCTTCCTCATCCTATCTTCGTCTTCTTCCACATCCTCTCCTCATCCTCATCCTAATCCTCATCCTCATCCTATCCTCATCCTCATCCTATACTCGTCCACTTCCTCATGCTATCTTCGTCCTAGTCCTGATAATGTGCTCATCCTCATCCTCAACCTCATCCTCGTCCTCATCCTCATCATATCCTCATCCTCATCCTCATCCTATCGTCCTCCTCATCCTCATCCTCATCCTCCTCCTCCTCATCCTCATCCTCATCCTCTCCTCATCCTCATCCTCATCCTCATCCTCATCCT
>NC_032027.1:10718480-10719435 GCF_001865875.1 Lupinus angustifolius | reverse complement strand
TCATCATCATCCTCTTCCTCATCCTACCTTCGTCCTCATCCTCATCCTCATCCTATCCTCCTCCTCATCCTCATCCTATCCTCATCCTCATCCTCATCGTATCCTCATCCTCATCCTATCCTCGTCTTCATCCTATCCTCATGCCCATCCCCATCCACGTCCTACCCTCCTCTTCCTCTTCCTATCGTCGTGTTCATCCTCATCCTCATCCTATCCTCATCCTCATCCTCATCCCCATCCTCATCCTCTTCCTATCCTCTTCCTTATCCTCTTCCTCATCCTCATCCTATCCATGTCCTCATCCTCATCCTCATTCTCTTCCTCATCTTATCCTCGTCCTCATCCTCATCCTATCGTCCTCCTCATCCTCATCTCATCCTCATCCTCATCCTCATCCTATCCTCCTCCTCCTCGTCCTATCCTTGTCCTCATCCTCATCATATCCATGTCCACATCCTAATCCTCATCCTCATCCTCATCCTATCCAACTCCTCATCCCCATCCCATCCTCATTCTCATCCTCATCCTCATCCACCTCATATCCTCATCCTCATCCTCATCATCATCATCATCCTCATTCTATCCTCGTCCTCATCCTATCCTCATCCTCATCCCCATCCTCATCCTACCCTCCTCTTTATCCTCATCCTCTGCATCATCCTATCTTCGTCCTCATCCTCATCGTCAACCTATCCTCATCCTCATCCCCTTCCTCATCCTATCCTCATCCTCAACCTCTTTCTCATCCTATCATCGTCCTCATCCTCATCCATCCATGTCCTCATCCTCGTCCTCATCCGATCCTCGTCCTCCTCCTCATCCTCATCCTCATCCTCATCCTATCCTCATCCTCATCCTCATCATATCCTCCTCCTCGTCGTGATCCTCCTCCTCATCCTATCCTCGTCCTCATCCTACCTTAATCTTCATCCCCATACTCTTCCTCATCCCATCC
>NC_032027.1:10708841-10718380 GCF_001865875.1 Lupinus angustifolius | reverse complement strand
ATATATATATATGAGAAAATAATAATAGCAAAAATATTTCCTTGTCTGTCTTAGAGCACCTACGGTGATTGTTTTTAAGGTTGTTCTTAACTTAATAAGAATGTTCTTATTATGTTTTTCACTATGTTATTCTTATTCCTTGTGTTCTGTTCTTAAATAAGAACAAAAATTGATAAATAAGAACAATCATTTTTAGGAGGAAAGTGCACTATACACAATCAAAGAATAAATACACACAAACATATCTAGAAATATCAAAATATCCATAAACATTAAAAAAAATTAAGAATCATTACAAGAAATTAATTTTTTTATTTTTTATTTATAATTGATTTCTAATCTTTATAATAAATTATAACAATTTTTAATTTATTAATAAATAAGTAATTATTCTTAATATTTTGTTATATTTATTATAAAATATAAAAGTGTGGATAGGTATTAAGATTCAAATAAGAATAAGAATGATATTTACTATTGTGGTGGTAAAGTTAGATATTCTTATTTTAAATTTTATGGGGAATTATAATAAATTATAAAATAATATATGAGAACAAATATGAAGAGAAGTATTCTTCTAGCTCTTAGTTTTTATTACCATCTCTAGAATTCCACCAACAAAATGGTATCATAGCTGCAGATCCTTGCGGAAACAAAACGTGGGAACGGAAGATACGAGGTGAAGGATGATGGCTTCCACAAGTAACTCTTTTACAGCCTATAGCAATGTCCAAGATCCTCTGTTTGAAGGCGAAAATTGTGATTTTTTGGCAGTAAAAATGGAGAGTCTCTTAACCTCTTTGGATGTCTTGGAGTTAGTAAAAAAAGGGTATGAAGAACCAACGACTACAACAACCGAAATAGGTACGCAAAATGAAGAATTGAGGAAGAAGATGATAAGAGATGCTGGAGTTCTCGGGATGATTCAAAGAGGAGTCTCTTTATCTATTTTCCCAAGGTTTATGATAGCAAAAACCTCTAAGCAAGCATGGGCGATTCTACAACAAGAATTTGAAGGAAACTCCAAGATGAGAACGATGAAACTTTAATATCTTAAAGAGAGACTATGAGAATGAGAGTCTAAATGAGTGCCTTAATAGACTCTCTCAGTTGGTGAATCAAATGAAGTCACTCTTCTATGGTTATTTTCTAGTTATAAACTCTTTCACTCATTCCGACATTCCAATATGAAAATACTCTCGAGGTATCACACACTTTTTTTGGTTTGCTCCCCTTTCCGTCCACTATTTCCCAGCCGAACCATGGGGAAGTTCCATTATTATCGAAGTATGGGAAGAATGAAGAGCCACACATGAGATACAACGTCTTGAACTAAAACCTTAAGACATTAGTTCCATGAGTATTTTCTACTTATAAACTCTTTCACTTCTTGCCCCATATATAATGTGAGAGAAGAAACAATAAATGATCAAAAAATTGTCTAAACTCTTTCACTTCAAACTTGAATAAACTCAAGAGTCACGTGAAGATACAATAAATGATCAAAGAATTGTTCATAAATTTCTGATCAGTTTGAGAGAAGAATTTGATCCTACGGTAGTTGTAATAGAAGAAACTAAGGATCTATCAACTATGACGATTCAAGGTGTGATGAGGTCTTTAAGATCATATGAGCAAAGGTTCTTACGACGCATGGAAAAATCTGTTTAAAGTGCCTTGCAATCTAAACTCACCATTTAGTCCAATAATGGTCAAAATAAGCCTTCAATACAAAATAAAGGTGAGTCTTCTAGAGATGGTAGCTTTGGAAGGCACCTATGGCGGACAAAGGCATGAAGAAGTGTCAAATAATGGTGCATAATTTGTAAGAATAACACTAATCAAGAGAATGGTTGTTGGAACAAAGGCAAGCCACAATGTCACAATTGCAAAAGATTGGGGCACATGCAGGAAGATCGTCATTTTGGAAACCAACAACATGCTTCATTTCCGGAAGGACAAAATAATGAAGAGAACTTGTTCTTTGCTTGTCACAAAGCATTTGAAGAAGGTAACGATGTGTGGTATTTGGATAGTGGTTGCAGCAACCATATGACCGTAAAGAAAAAAGCTTTTATTAATATTGATTCTTCTTCGTTTAGCTCAAAGATTAAATTGGGCAATGGAGAATATGTTGATGTAAAAGGCAAAGACATCATTAGAGTTACAACAAGGCAAGGAAGTAAAGTCATTCATGATACTCTTTATTTGTAGGAGTTATATAAAAATTTGTTCTAAAATTTGAAAACCATAGAATTTTTTATTTGAAAGGAGGTTTTTTTGTTGCTGTAAAAATGACTACCAATAGAAGCTTTCCACTTTCTCTTAATTAAGAGAAAAGTTTCAGCATGATGGCCAGATAAATCTGGTGTGTGTGAAGGATGTATGCTTGGAAAACACCACTACCAACTGTTTCCAAAGGAAGGAGCACGGAGAGCCAAGCAAGTGCTAGAACCTGTATACACAGATGTGTGTGGTCCTATGAATACTTTGTCACATTCCAAAAATAGGTAATTTATCTTGTTTATTGATGATTTTACTTGCATGACATGGGTATATTTTATGAGACAAAAATATGAAGTATTTGTGTCTTTAAGTGTCAGGTTTATAAAAATGTTGAGAAGTGACATAGGAAAGGAGTACATCTCTAATGAATTTCACAAATTTTGTGAAGATGAAGGTGTTGAGAGATAACTGACACTAGGATACACACCTCAACAAAATGGTTTATCCAAAAGAAAGAACCAGACTGTAATGGAGATGGTGAAGTCTATGTTGTTTGGGAAAGGTTTGTCTAAAACTTTTTGGTCCAAGGCTGTTAATACAGTTTTATATTTGCTGAATAGAAGACCAACAAAGGTTGTATGGAATAAGATTCCATTCGAAGCTTGGAGTGGAAGAACACCTATAGTGAATCATTTTAAAGTCCTTGGGTGTGTTTGCTATGCTGAAGTTCCTAAAGAAAAGAGGACAAAGTTGGAAGAAACAAGTGAGAGATGTGTCTTTATTGGCTATAGTTTCATGTCTAAGGGCTATAGACTTTACAACTTGAAGACAAAGCAGGTGATCAATAGTCGAGATGTTGTATTTGATGAGAGGCCTTCTTGGCTTGCTGCATCATTTTCTCAGTATTGAGGTTTATCAAGATGAAATTGGAGTTTTTATTTATCAAAAGAGCTACTCTGAAAATATTATGAAAAGATTTGGAATGTATGGTTGCAAACCTGTTGATATCCCTTTGATGGTGAATTAAAAATTAAAGAAGGAAGATGGTGGAAGAATGATAGATGTAACCATTTATAGAAGTTTAGTTGGAAGCTTATTTTATCTTACAGCTTGAAGGCTCAATTTGACGTTTGCTGCAAGTTTACTCTCAAGATTCATGAGTAAACCAAGTCATTTACATCTAGGGGCAACACATAGAGTTCTAAGGTTTGTGATGGGAACTATGGAGTATGGAATCAGATTTGACAAGAATTCTAAGCTTGAAGTTAAAGGTTATTGTGATAGTGATTAGGTTGGAAGTTTTGATGATATGAAGAGCAATTCAGGTTATGTTTTCAACCTTGGTTCAGGTGTGATTTCTTGGTGCTAAAAAAAGCAAGATATAGTGGTAAAATCTTCAACTGAAGTTGAATATTTAGCAGCTGGTTTGGCAACACAACAAGCACTTTGGCTGAGAAGTCATTTCAATTATTTATATTTATACATGCACTCAGTGATAGAGAAGCGATTTAGTATTAAATGTTTAAAAAAATCTCAATCCGCTCATCATCATATCAATGTCAGAACAATGTTGTAGTGGCAAATATGAAAGTTCATGAAAAGCATGTAGTGAATGTTACTTAATAATTCATTCATGCCAAGATATTTGCGTTGCTTAGTAGGGAAGCTGCTCAGTTATGAAGCTATACTAGTTTCAAACTTGGATAGGATCAAATGTAGCTCTTCACTCTAAAAATCTTCTTGAATTTAAACATCATTTCAATTATTGTCATCAGTACATACAAGATCTGCGTTAGATTTTATTTTTTAGAAGACTTGCCTTAAAATTTAACAAATTTCATTCTTTATTTCATTCTTCATCAGTACATACGATGATTTGTCTTTCTTTTTTAAATATTCCCTGAACCTTCCCCACGCATCTATCTTGGACTGATATACTAAACAGCTATTTACTTTCAAATGCATGACAACTATTGCAGTAATTCTATTTCTTTCAGGAGGCCTTAACAATAACTTTCCCAGATTTAATGTACAACTATTACCTTCCACTTTAAATTCAATACCAGGCATATAAATTTCCTTGTCTCCTACCCCCACACTTCGAACCAGCAAAAGTTACTGAGTAAGCGATGTCAATTTTTGACTAGCAATAAAAGAATTATATTTCTCACAATGTTGTTTAGAAGATTCACTATGATTAAGTGATACATCATACAATCATTATCATTGACAATAGATCACAGGTCAACGTAAATGATATAATCAGCTTTAGAAGACCAAAGCCTAGTCAGAGATTGAATGACTGAATCTATAAAATTGAATGAGCTTACAAAAGCAGCTCGTTCTGATTAGAGGCGCTTTCTGACAAAGTTGGCAAGCCTCTTTGCATAAAGTTCTCCAGCCTCACTGTTGTAATAAATTGTACTCTGCTTTAGTTAGTCACCCAAAAAATTGATAGCTAATCTTAAAATACACCAAATATTTCATTAAGATTAGTTTGGGAGTTGGATTTTGGAGGAGAAAGAAATTGGAAGGAAGGTTTGGGAGCCATGAAATACACTTGTAAGATGACTCCCAAATCTTCCTTTTCCCTTATTTTCCCTCCAAAATCCAACTCCCAAACAAATTGTACCATCCTTATTATAACGTTTTGTAATCTGAATAATACTCATCCTTATTATTGAATAGAAGCCTTTGAAGCTTTATTTATACAAGTTGATAATTGCCTAATTGCCTAAGAAGCAAGCTACCCGAAGAAGCAAGCTTTATTTATACAAAATATTGTGATATCCAATCTGCCAGATCATATAAAACTTCGACGTTCTCGTGTGCCAAGTTTTCTGTTGTAACCGAAGGTTATGCACCCATGATGCGCACCAAATACTGTTTCTGTCTGTGCCACGATGCACACTAAATCCATACCCGACCGTGCCAAGTAGCGCACCAAGTCCCTTGTCTGGCAGTGCCACGATGCACATCAAGTCCGTGCTAAGCTGTGCACCAAGTCCGTGCTAAGCTGTGCACCAAGTCCGTGCCAAGCTGTGCACCAAGTCTCATGTATCTCGGTCACATGGCCGTGCTAAACTGCACACCAAGTCCTGCGCGTCTCGGTCACAATCACGAGTCATGACAGAAGTTCCTCGGTCAAGTTTTCCGAGTCTGACTGAAGGTTGTGGCCAAGTCCTTGGCCTCTGAGCGAAGGTCCTCAGCTAAGTCCTGGCTTCCTGGGTTGTCTTCAATACCAAGTCCTAGGCTTCCTGTGTTGTCTTCAATATGTATGTCCAAATCTCTGTCTTTTTTACATCATAAATACTCCTCAATTGTAACATCACCTTGGATAGAGACTGAAGGGAACAAAAGTAAGAATAACCTTAGTGCAGTATCTCCTCCAACTCTGCTTCTCACGTTATCCTGACTTTCTTCATGTCGGGTAAATAATATTGGGTGAGGTGTAAGATGCGTATTTACCTGCAGTGTATAAATTATGGTTCACAGAGATGTATGAACATGCACTAGAATAAAATATTGGTTATTATGAAGAAACTTACAAGTAAATGATTTGATATGAAAGTCTATGCATAGCTTCGTACTTATCAGTTTTTCAATAATATTCTATTTCCAGCTATCATTAATCTTCTATAAAACCATTTTCATTTCATAACCCTGGCTCCAAGATAAGCATGTCCATATATTATGTAGTTCAAGTCATATCTAAAAAGAGTAAAACAAATAACACAGATACCACACCCTATTCAATTAATGAAGTCCTAGTATCCATGGTTGTATGTTCCAGTTTCATTGGATTACCCTTAACATAAGTTGACAGCAATAGCATTAACTGCTGTTGTTGCTGCTTGGTGGTTGCAAACCTCCCTTTAACGAACATAAAACTGTGGCATATTAAACTTTGATATTCTTCCACTATCATGTGTTATGTCATCACTGATATTCCTAAAATAAGGATTTAAGAATCCTAACATGTTTCTAATTAACGCTCATCTTAACCGAAGTGTACAACGGCCCTATTTATTCATTCTGATTGAGTAGAGTCGTAAGGAAATCCTGATTTACCCATTTTAGTTCAACTAATAGAAGTGCCCATTTTACGGTTTGCAAGTGTTAAGATCACACATTAGTTAGATACAAGGACAAGTACCCTTTTTAATGATTTGTGCAACCAATCTCAAGCTAGCTTTTGGTGTTGAGTGAGACACAATTTGCTCTCAAGTTCAATAGTAAGGTTAAGTTTCATCTGAATTTCTTTAGAAGATTAAGTTTGTTCATGCATATGATCTATAAAGCCGAAGTGCTGAACCCTAACCAATTAGATTCATAAAACTTGATGTCCTAAAAGATATAGGAGACATGTCTTTAGGTAATCCCAATTATAACACAATTAGCATTTTATTTATACCAGGTCAGTCCAATTAAAAAATTGTTTTCTTGTGTGAGCGTGTCAAGATTGGACTATAATTTAAGTACTTAATGACACTCTTCATTAAAGCTTACCAAGAATAAAACAATTCGACCAGGAAGATAGCCTGTTACTGTTGAGACCTTAGCAGAGAAATAATTTTCTGGATTTTGTTAAGAAGGAAAAATATCTAATCAATAAGGAAGAAATTTAAATGAAGTTTTTTCTTCCTTCATTCAAAGCAAGCATCACCTAAATAATGCTTGGACAACCCAACATTGCTCTTTCCTTTAGCAGCCACCTTGTTCTCAAGGTTGTAGTCGATGTTCAACGGTACAATTTGTGAAGGTTGGAGTGCATTTTGATATGAAACATGTGTCCTCATTAGAGTGGATGGTTTATTGCTCTACCATGTGGCAGGCTGAAACAAAAGTCCTGTCAATTGCTGGCTGGTCAAGGACACCCCTTGTGACGGGAGCATATTTGCTGTACCAGAAAGTGTGCCACTCCATGTGGTACTGGTACTGCTTGTGATTGGTTGTAAAAAAATGCATTTAAGTTAAAAAAGTAACAATTAAGTATTTTTCTGTCCAATCATGAATAATGGCACATAGAGTTGTACATTTTTATGGGACACCAGATGTTCACCCCTTGTGGACGAAGTCGTGGATGGGCTGGTCCACCGTTATAACTCCCATTTTTTGTTGATGATGGGACTCGAATCCACAACCTCCTGCACTTCATTCCTTACGACTACCCTCTTCACCATCGAACCACTTATGACTCCCACCACATTTTCATTATTATATGAAACTTTCTCGTTTTTGCTAGAAAAATATTCACTATTTTTTTTCAAATCTTTGTCAACTTCTGTAGTTTAAAGCTAGAATCTTTAACTTGGTTGGGGATTGGTCCAAAGCAAGGTTTTAATAATGAGACATGGAAAGCATTATGTATTTGAGCTGATGAAGGCAAGTCCAACTAAGAAGCTACATTGTCTATTTGTCGGAGTACATGGAATGGACCATAGAAGCAGTGGGAGAGCTTGTACGATCGTTGTTGGTGGACAAATGATTGGCGATAAGGTTGCAGTTTGAACATGACCCATGATCCTAGCTCAAGGGTACGTTCCTTTCGCTTACTATACACATGATTTCATCCATATATTTTTCCATGCCACACCCTGAAATGTAATTTGTCACTGTTGGAGGAGGTTGACCATATAAGGCCATGAAGGGTGACATGTCGATTGTTGAATGTTTACTGGTGTTGTACCAGTATACGACAAAATGGAGGAAGCGAAACCAAATTTTGAGATGTTCGGCTGTGAAACGGCGAATATAGCCTTTAAGACAACGATTCACAAGCTCTGTTTGACCATTAGTTGTATTCATGAGTATGTGTCCTTTCCTACTCACCTCTCCTATAACATTCATACCATATGTACCCCCTGTTTTTCTGAGGTGGCTCTGATACCACACTGGCCGGGAGCCTCCTATCATGATAACACACCTATAAGGTTCACCAACCGAGACTTCGGTGAGCCAACCGTTGGCTTCTATTAGTCTCAAGGTTCGACTACTCTTATATAGCATGTTACCACAATAGGCAGGACCGTATCATGGATCTAAAGTCAGATGTCTTTTCTGATGCACAGGATCCTCATAGAGGCAAGTGCAGAGCATACTAACATCTTTGTAGAGGGTTATGGTATAAACATTATAGCTTTGGCTTTCAGAAAGATAGAAAGCTTAGAAGGAAGACATGGATATGAAAACACAAGTTTTATTTCGTTCTTGTTCTGAGTACAATGTGGTCTAAGCATTCCTATTTATAGAAGGAAGCAGACATCTATCTCTATCACAAGAATCTTACAGCTCATCAAACCTTATCTTACAATATCACACCACACCATTCTCTAGCTTACAACTCATCACACCTTATCGTACATGATAATATATCTGACATTACATTTTATTTTATTTTACAACTCATCACACTTTGTCCTATATGACACCACGTTTTATGCTTACTTTGGATGATTTCGGGAAGATTCCTTCTTATCTTGAATTCTGACTTGGAGAGAGATTATAGTAATGCCATTCTTCAGAGTTTACACTTCCATACATAGTGTACCACCATGGGGTTCTTGTCTCTTCATAAGTGACTTTATATACCAGCATTATATCCATTATCTCAGCATTTATGTCTTGGGCATCTTGGTCCATGTCTTGGTCCACCGGTTCCATTATTGAGTCTGTATTTGTAGATTGGTTGATCCCGAATTCATTTTTTCTGGAGGAACTTGCTTCACCCACTCTTTGGTAGAACGAGTTATTTACTTGTATTAATCCTTTGCCCCTCACGAGGTTAGTAAGGTTATCACAATGGCTAATGCAAGTGCTCGTAGAGCTATCTGGCACATATTCATAAAAATTTACTTGACTTAAATGCTTTTCAAGTTCTTTTCTATAATTTTCCACCAACGGGTATGTGTCAAAGGTATCCCAGACATAGGCTTGATTCCTAGAACACGGAAGATTAGTAGCAGGGTGTTGTGAGTAGGGCCTATGGACAATAAAAATGGTCCTGAGCTTTTGAAAATCTCTTGCAGGGTATTTCCTTGCTCTAGCATTTTCTAGAGCATCATTCAATCTTGCCCGCCACCAGCTTAAAGGTGAGAACCATTCTAACAGAGTCCAAAGCAAATGATCACGATTTCGGGGATCAATCAGGAACCTATATATGGACTGAGTTTGCAAAGCAAGGGGTGTGACATACAGAACAGTGGCACACCATGTGTACCATAGTAAATCCTCTGAAAGGATGTATCTACGGTGAGGATTGATTGAGATGGCATTATTGAAAGGAACCTCTGGATGGAAAATATTTTCTTGAA
>NC_032027.1:10708334-10708741 GCF_001865875.1 Lupinus angustifolius | reverse complement strand
TTTTGCCGCATTGGGGATAAAATCCCGAACATAATTGAGAATTCCAAGGAACTGTTGGACTTGCTTTGTCGAGATATTTTCATCAGGAAAATTTAGCAGTTCTTGTGCAATATGTGGTTGAGGCTGGTAACTTCCATTGAAAAAATGCATTCCCAAGAAGTCAATTTCAGTCTGTCCCAATTGAATCTTCCTTTCGGATAATATTATTCCATGTTGTTGGGCAAGGCTGAAAAATTGATCTAATAAATTTTTGTGGGAGGACTTGTCCTTCGAGAACAGAAGAACATCATCAATGTATATTAAGATGCTATCTAGGATAGGCTCAAAGATCCTGGTCATTGCCTTTTGGAAGAGAGAGGGGGCAACCTTTAACCCAAAAGGTAGGACTGTCCATTGGTATTGTGCAT
>NC_032027.1:10704488-10708234 GCF_001865875.1 Lupinus angustifolius | reverse complement strand
TTTTTTTTCCTCTTATTTTTTCAGATCTCTTCTCAACATAGAAGGCTTGGCATGCCCACTCAGACTTTGTGGGCTCGATTAGACCTTGTTTTATCAGTTGGGCACACTCCTGTTTAGCCTCAAGGAGGTCAGGAGGACTCATCCCTGGGTGTGTTGCTTTTTAGGATTGATATCTTCATTCAGCTTGAACGGAAGCTGCACAAAGAAGTCTGGATTTTTCCAGAGGGGTTTTGGATGGTTGAATTGTTCATGGTTGTCTGCACATAAGGATATGAGCTTGTCTCTTATATCTTTGAATTCGCTAGGGGCTTCTGAGAGAGTGCAGAGCTTGATAATCTCAGAATATGGCTTAAACTCTCTTTTGTATTTAATTCCCGAAGGAAGGATTTAGAGTCTTCCTGTCATAGCATATACATCCATGCCTATTAATATGTCTTTGTTAGGAAGGCTGCTTCCAATGACTTTTGTCCATATGGTGCATTTAGGGAAAAACCTGATCCCTATGGGAGCTTTTGACACAAGATCAGTCCTGAATGTTTTCCCATCCGCTGCAAGGTAAAAGTGTGATTGTCGACTCCAAGCTTCATTGGGGAGGATCTCAGGATTCATCGTTATGCGATATGCTCCTGTATCCATGTAGGCAATTACCCTTCTCGGGTGAGCAAATTTTGAGGCAAGGATTTGGATTTCAACACAAGGTAGTGGAGGAGTAGATGAAAGACTGTCTATTCCCTGGATGGAGAATATTGGAAGGTATTCACCATCAGAAATAGCATCTGATTCCGAAGTTAGGCTGGCTTCAGAAGAGGAATCCTGAAGGGCAAAGATAGTTTCATCATCTGCAGAACTTTGTTCTGAGTAGAGTGATTCTATGTTCCCTTCTAGAGGTTCTAAGGAATTAATGAGTTTGGCGGTCTTGGCAGTTTTGTTTGGACAAGTTTTTGAAAAATGCCCTCTCTGTCCACAGATGAAACACCTTTGACCACTCTTCTTTCCTCTATTCCCTTTCCTCCGAAAGAACTTCAATGACTTCTTTCTTCGCCGGGGAATTCTCTCAAACTTTTGTTTGTGAAACTTCTTCTTTGTGGAGCAAGTGCAACTCTTCTCTTTACATTGGATTTCCAAGTATGGTTTTGTGCATGCCTTAGTGAATTTGGACTTTTGTTTCAATATGTCAGAGAAGAATTGGTGTTGCTTGCAAAGTTTGTCAAGAGCTTCTAATGTTAACTGGTGAATTTGCCCTAGAGTGAGGGCACTGAAGTCTTCCTGTGAAGCGGCTACCATCCTATGAAGTTTAGGTTGGAGTTCTTGTGGGAGAGAGACAATATAAGTATTTTTCAAACTGTTGTCATTGTAGCCATTTAACAAGTAGAATCGTTGCGACATTCTCTGGAAATGCTTCTCCAGATTTTTACCTTTAGTGAGCAACATTTCATTTCAAAGAACTCTTGTCTCATCTTTTTATCGAAGATGCTCATATCTCCGATAAACTCTTGGTGGATCGCCCCTAGAACTTCAGCAGTATTGTGCAATCTATGGAATTGGTCTTGCCTAACTTGTCCAAGATTATGGTACCACTATTTCAAGGTACCGGTCATTCTACAACAAAACTCCTCTATGACTCTGTAAGAGTCTGCATCATCTTTCATCATTTTAGTGTCTAGCCATGCTCCAAAGTCAAGGAGTCTCTTTCTCCATTTTCTTGGAGGCAAATCATCAAAGGTGAACCAGGGTCCTCCGTTTGGTTTGGAATTGGTATTCCTTTTTGGAGACGAAATCACTTCTTCCTTCGGGGATTCATAGAATGCATCAGTTTGTACTCTTGATGTAGAAGTGTTGACCATTAGCATATCTGTGATATTGGTCATCTCCATTTCAGAATCAGAACTGGGAAGAAATTCCATCTCTAGATCACTTGACTTCTCAGCTTCTGAACTTTGAGGTGACAACCTTTGTCATGTCTCCCTTTTCAATGATTTTTGCATGGAGGCCATCGCCTGGAAATGTTGTTCTCCTGTAGGAGAATCTTTATGAAAAGACTCTCCCTGGGTTGTTCCTCTTTTCTGAGGAGGTTCAAGATTGGGTAGCGAGTCTGAGGAGGAACTACTGATCTTGGATGTTTTTTCTGTACGCACATGCGTCCTTTGGGACTTTGGTCTATAGGCAGTTGGGAAAGTGTACGGTGGATTATTGTATGAGGTTGTTGGAAAGAAAGATGGAGCCTTAATGGTGGGAGTGTAGTATGTTGGGAAAGCAGGAATGTTGAGAAATGGATGAGTACTCACAACACCCTGCTACTAATCTTCTGTGTTCCAGGAATCAAGCCTATGTCTGGGATACCTTTGACACATACTCGTTGGTGGAAAATTATAGAAAAGAACTTGAAAAACATTTAAGTCAAGTAAATTTTTATGAATATGTGCCAGATAGTTCTATGAGCACTTGCATTAGCCATTGTGATAACCTTACTAACCTCCTGGGGAGCAAAGGTTTAATACAAGTAAATAATTCGTTCTACCAAAGAGTGGGTGAAGCAAGTTCCTCCAGACAAAATGAATTATGGATCAACCAATCTACAAATACAGACTCAATAATGGAACCGGTGGACCAAGACATGGACCAAGATGATCAAGACACAAATGATGAGATAATGGATATACTGCTGGCAGAGAAAGTCACTTATGAAGAGACAAGACCCCCATGGTGGTACATTATGTATGGAAGTGTAAACATCATATTCAGGGGATGAAGAAGAAAACATCATGCATGGAATAGGTTGAGGAACAGCGGTCAACGATCGTGGCTTACATGTCCGATACGCATCCTTTGGGGACCATGAGATCAGAGTAGGGTCATTAGGTGGCTGTGGCACAGGAGCGAACCCTTCTTCCCTGAGTATCTTAAGCCCTTCTTCGTGTATAGAAAGGGGCTTTCTGTTCTTGTGGATTCCCACCCAGGGGCCATTTTCTGGGTCAGATCTTCTTCTTGGAGAAGGAGGAGGCTTTCTTCTTGGAGAAGGAGGAGGCTTGCAGCAAGACCCGTTCTTCCTTCTCTTCTCTGTTTCCTCATCGCTAGTGTCATCATAGTGCATCGAACATTCACATCCAGGGTCACACATATCTGGATTAACGTCCAAGATAAAATGTCCACCTATCTTATCTGTATAGATGGGGTCTCCTTTAGAAGTGAAACTATGGACAGGACACCAATCTTCTCCACCAGCGGGTGTGATCATTAAAGATTGGAAGACGGATGGAGTGTTGTTGCTGGGCCCTTCATCAGGCTTCTTAAATATGGTCCTTACAGATCCGTCGACAGATCTTCTGAATGTCGCTTCAAAAGATTGGAGTGGCTTTCTTTCGGAATGAAGTCTTTCATAGTTAGTTATCCAATCAAAAGGGATCAACTTGTTCAATTCCTCACGAGGAATCTTCCTTGGGACTTGGACAATTGATGGGGTTTCTTCATCACCATTGGCTACGACAAATAAAGCATTTGTCGCACATGCAGGTAAAGGAAGGTCTATAGAAGGGTTTTGGAGTCTATAGATTATTTGGTGGTGCAAGGTTGCAGATAAAGCCTCCGGAATTTGATCTGCTCATGTGAGTTGGACATGGACCTTTAGTCTGGTAGACAAAGTGGGGTCTCTCAGACTAACATTGAAGTTTGGGAAAATGGTTAACACAACACTCCCAGCATTTAGAGTCGTGAGAACAGTGCCGATCACAACATTTTCATAGTGGATG
>NC_032027.1:10695920-10704388 GCF_001865875.1 Lupinus angustifolius | reverse complement strand
CAAAGTGAAGGGTAGTATATCCTTCCGTTTTCCAGTGATTTATAAGGGTAGTAGGAATTTCCAAGTCTACATATTGTTCTCGACTTGTAGCCGCGAGGCTACACTGGTCAAGTCTGGAAGACTGGATGTATTCTTTAACATTTGGCCTGTTTGTGGAGATTAAGTGAGATATAGATTTCACAAAGGATCTTTTTCTCCTGAATATATAATATGGACTAAGAAGGGGTGGAACGGTTTCTGCTATCTTTGCATCATCCGGGACATATGAGTATTCTATATGGTTTTCGATTTTCGAAGAGATAGTTTTAGAGCAGGATTTGGGTAAGGAAAGAGATGAGCTTAGGAGAATGGGTCTGTCTTCTTGATTAGTTGTATTCATGAGTATGTGCCCTTTCCTACTCACCTTTTCTATAACATTCATACCATATGTACCCCCTGTTTTTATGAGGTGGCTCTGATACCACACTGGTCGGGAGCCTCCTATCATGATAACACACCTATAAGGTTCATCAACCGAGACTTCGATGAGCCAACCGTTGGAACCCCATGCAGTTGGCTCAATGGACTTTGGAACCCCATGCAGTTGGTAGACTCAATGATTAAGGAGAGCTGTAAGCCACTAGTATTTGGTATAAACAACTTATCCTGATTGTACAAGAGTGAGTTTGAATAGTGAAACGGGTTGTGTTGTTTTTTCTTGTTTTGTAAAATTTTGCTAACCATGGCAATACTATCGTATGTTGCAAAAACAATACTTAGTTGTTGTAGTAACACTGGAATAAATGATAAACTGGCGAGTATGACAACCTTTTGTGGTGTGAAAGTGGGACAATCCATCAGCGGCTCTGTTCGTTTTACTCGGCTGGTAAAAAATATCATACTAAAAACCTTGTAATTTAGTGCCCATTTTTATAGTTCAGAAGTTTGAAATGTCTGTGTCATAAGATGTTTTAAACTTTGTTGATTATTAAAAATTCGATACAAGTTCCCAATGAGATATTGCCTCCGTTTTTAAATTGACTCTATATGTGCGCACATCTCTCTCACATAGGTTGAAGTTGCTTGCATCAGGACATATGTTTTGTTAAAATAGGCAATGGGGTGGTCACCTTGAGACAAGATAGTACTTATGCCAATGGTTGAAGCATATGTTTTGACATCGAATTTCATGTTTGTAAATGCTGCTAGAGTAGTTGTATTCCATGTAAAAGAACCTACTTTAATAAATCAGTGAGAGTTGAAGTGTGTGAGGCATATTGCTAAATAAAGGGTAAAACCCATTCAGGCCAAGAAAACCCCATAATGTTCTAATTGAATCGGGGTTGGCCAATCCATAATGGCCTGAAACTTTGTTGGGTGTAGTTGTACCCCTGCACCAATTAATATATGACAAAGGAGCAATTAGATAGCTTTGCAAAGAATTGATGTTTGACTAATTCAACTAAAATCAACTTAAGGTGTGTCACATGCTCACAAGTAGAATGACTATAAACCAATATGTCATAAAAAACTAATATAAATTTGCGCAAAAATGACCTTAACAAATCATTCATTGTAACACCCAGAGTTATCAATCTAAACTAATTATTCTAAACTTGTAATTTAAAAGAGATTACTTGAAAATGCAAGTTAACTTAAAACTTGACAAAGTAGTCCAATATGCTTAAACACGAACATTTCCATTTTAATCCAATGCATTACATCATATCTCAATTTTATTAAAACAACTAAACAATTTTCATATAGAGATAAAATAGTTCAACAATATGAAAACTAGAGATTCGCTCCACGAATTGTATCTCGCTTTGGGAGATTACCTAGCAGAGTAAAAATAATAAATTTTTTTATTGAATACAATAAATAATTAATTTACTTATCTAGATATGAAGTTTTAATCATGAACATGTCGAATGTATAAAGACTTTGTCGGGCTCCGCCCGAATTATAGAAAAAAAAGTTAAAATATATGGATCTTAATGGTTCAAAAGATGTCATGGACTCTGTTCATAATACACAAAATATAAATGCTAAAGTTAAAAGTAGAAAACATAATTGATTTACAAAAGCTTTCATCAGGTTCTGTCCAAAACATAAAAGTAGAAAAGCTAAAAATACACAAATTTTAACATACAACAGTTTTCCCTTAGGCTTCGCCCGGATTGCAAATATAAAACTGCAAGATATAAAACTTATATACTTACCAATTCAAAATATAATATAATATTATTAATTACGAAAGAATGGTCAATCAAATCAAAATGAGTTTATCCTAATTAGAGCCACAATCTATAGTCTGGATTCCTAACTGAACTACAATCAAGACATTTATCCTATATTCTGAAAATGGCTATCCTTACTGCATATATACTCAACCTGCATAAACGACTATATCATGCAAAATAAAATAGAGGAATGAGTACGATACCAACTACGATGACCGTAGTTTAGATTTACATAGATAATAACATTAAAGCAACACAAACACGTACAACAATTATAATCAATCAATGTCAACCATGTACAAATGATGTGTTATGCATCCACCTTTGGACATGGGGAGGAATAATCATATGCGTTAAATCACGCAATGCAATGCATGCAAGCCTTCACAACAACATCCATCGGAAAGCAATCGGGGGTAGATGTTCTCTCTAGTGTGTCCAACAACACCAGAACACTCTGCATTGATCAAGATAGCTCAAAGGGAGTGTCAAAGTTAGTTTGGTTTAAGAATAGCTATCTTGACCTAGGCTACTTCAACCAATTAAATCTCAAGGTATCATGATGCAACAATATCAGAACCACCTCCATTCACTTTCTAAGATATTTCTATCCTGAATCTCTTTGATGAAAAACCACATTTTCTAATGTAATGATGTATGCACACTAACTTCAGTTAGTCAGGTAAGTCTTTTAAATTAATTATACCCAAGGTTTACACATCTTAAGACATATTCTCTCTAGCAATATTAGTCCCAAGAACTCACCACTAACAACACTACTACCCCGAGGTAAAAATCTCCAACTTAACCATCACTGTTTCAGGATGGCCTAGGGGGCAAGCGCCACTTACAGACACAATGATGTTAAGAATGTAAATACAATAATCTTTGAGCCCGCCCTATAAATATACACCTTAGAGGTGTTCAAAAAGTCTACATCTTCCTTACTCCAATGATCTTGTCTACCTATCTGGTAGGATGTATATTATGATATTTGTTATGGGATTTATTAGAAAGGGGATAGGATATAATATTATAATTGATTATTTAGATTTATTATATGTATAATTCTAGAATGTTCTTATTGTAAGATAATGACATTTGTGTGGTCATCATAATTTTAGGATTTCTTTATTTTCATTAAATTGTGCTTTGTTCATCAATAATGGAAAGAAATCAATGAAACATGAATTTTATCTCTAGTGTTATTTCTTTCCTTAGGAGTAGAATAATTTATAGCTTAATTTTTTATAGGAGAAATTTGTTCCCTATCAATTGGTGCTTTCATTTGGTCCTCAATGCCTCCCATGAGTGTGGATGATTCTTTCTTGTTCATAAACAAAAAGTCTGAACAATTCCAGATAGAAGAAGATGCAATGTATGAATCCCTTCTCAAGGCCCTTGCCAATCTTATCCATGAGGTAACAACTATAAGCATCCCTCCTCTATACTCTCATTGTTCATCTCATGTTACTAACACCCTCCAAAACCCTAACCTCTACCCTCAGACTACTATCAACAAACTCCACAACCACATATCTCATTTTTCACAATGGCCAAAACATCAACCTCCCCCAAAACCACCTCCACAACCAAATTATCTTCCTTCCCAACACTATTATTCTCCACTCTTTCAACCTTATTATTCATTAACTCCACAATCATATCATATTATATCCAATGTCACCAACACCAATCCAAAAATCATCAACATGAACAGAATTAAGAAAAAAATAGAACTAAAATTCAGCGACCTTTGGCTCCCCATTATCAACGAATGAAGCATCACCGACAACTAAAAAAATCTCCGTTGTGTCCACTCGCAAGTAATGCACAAAGGAAAAAATTTCTCTCTCATATGAGAATAGAGGAGAAACATATTTGTTTGGACATGAACAAGTTTTTGAAGGAAGAAATTCATTTGTTCTGAAGAGTAGAGCATAGAAATGTTTGAATATACATTCTTCACATATTTTTTAAAAGAAATTTAATAGATCTACAAAGAAGGGGGGAAGAAAAGTTTATTCATGAATAGAAAAAAAAAACGGACCAGAACCCCATACACAAATCTCAACATAGGAATATCTTTATCGTTTTTGAAAGAAGGTTTACCCAACAACTCTCATAGGCGAAGAGAGACAAGAGGTAAAAGTGACGACAAGTTCCAAAAGGAAGAATAGAGACCACGGTAGTGTCGGTCATGTCTATACCATAAGGCACCGCAAACATCCTACCATGGACCAATTCCAGCAAATACATGTGGCTTCCATTACTCAGGTCTTCTTCACAGTTGCTTAGTGTTGCCTCCTTTAGCTGTGCAATATGAATTAGAACAAGAAACTAGGTTTTTAGAACTTGGGCCTCTTGGGTCTAAATTCCTACCCGTACGTATTTGCTCCATTTGCTTTTGGAGAGTTTAAAATTGTGTTGTCATCATCACATGTAGGGTTGCTGTCCTTGGGGACAATGAAGAACTATCACTTTTGTGATTAGAATGGTTAGACACTTCACTCAAACTCACGTATATCACTCACTTTTGTTTGTGGAAAATGTAGGAAATTGTGTATCACTCAACACTCTATCTTCCACGACCTTCTTAAGTGAACCAAGTTTGAACCAAGAATTTGTGAAAGAAATTCTCCTCAACTTCTCAAGATGGAAATGTTGGGACTTGAGTTATACCTCAGAAAGAATTTAACACTTGACACTTTTTTGACACTTTTTGATTCTTTTGAACTCTTGTAGAATCACTTTTGACACTTTTGATGAGCACCAAGCAAGAGACTAGCTATGAGGGAGTTTGATGTGAACCTTTTGACAAAGGCTCTTTGCACGATCTATCTTGGTTAATGTATGGCCAAGCTCACGGTTGAGTAGAGCTTTTGTTATGAATGAATGGCAGCGCAAATATTAAATTGGACAAAGAATATGCAAGAGACTTGAGGTGAAAGGCGCCACAACACTACAAGGTGTTGATAAGCCAAAGTGAAGTTCGCCACAAGAACTTGGTTTAGCCAAAAAGGTTTGGAGAATACTCTCGCAAGGATATTATCCTCAATTCACAAAGAATTATGATTCAATTTAAATTGTTTATTCCATTTCGAAAGACCTACATTTATAGGCAAGCCAACTAGGCTCCCACAGTTTATTAAGACAAAGAAGTAAGGCTAGTGCATGGTAATTTAACATAGGATGCCATGAGCTAAATGAATCTATTCCTCAACTAGGCTACATTCGGTTGGTAATTGGCTTAGCACATGTATTTCATGTGCTTTATTACATTAAAAGAAAACATAAAGACATTGCCCTACGTTGCCTTGGTTGCCATGACTGAAAATTCATTAGCTTAGGATTCCTTTCTTTTTTAAGTGCAAGGCTTCATCCTTTAGGCACATGTTGAATAAGACTTAATGTCTTCATAAAGTTTCACGACAAGACTTGATGAGTTTGCATAGGATGTTTGCATTCCTTGTAGTCTTGACTTATATTTCAGCACATGGTAGAATGTCAGAGTTATTGTCTTCATGATGGCCCCCAGTTACACTTAAGGTTAGCATAGGATTCTCTTCATCCAAGGAGAGAACTCCCTAGGTAGAACGGTGACAGATAATGAGTTAAATGGCTTAGGATGTCGCTGGTTTGAAGTAGACCAGCAAGCCAAACCTCAAACGTCTAGAATATGGCCATTAACCCCCATTAATGCACACTTAAAGTCTTCAATGAGCACATGGCAATTTTCCACGAGCATCTTTGTTCCAACAGCTCTGAAAATGACTTAGAATTCCCTTGGATGATTTGTGCCTAGGTGAGTTAAGCTCCAACAGTTCAGACAAGGTGTTTAAGCACCATAAATGCCTCATTTCCATGGTCATATTCCTCATTCCTTCGAGCATTCCTCTTCCAACGGCCACAACAGCTTTTATTCACCTGCCAAATAACATTAGACTAAGTTAGAATACCGTTGGTTCATGAAAATTATAGGTTGGTCCAAGCATTAAAGTGTCGGTTTCACTTTTAGGCTTGGTTTAAGTCTCACGAGCCATTTTTCGAATTAAGCATTATTTATGGGCAAATTTATTAAAAAAACACTAAATTAAATCAAACTAAGTGTTGGTAAAAAATTGGCCCACACAATTATTATTGAAATAAAAAAATGTTCCATGCCAAACATGTTGGCTAGGCTTGACTCGGGCAGGCAACGCCTAGTGCTTGATGCGGTAGACTAGGCGCATGCGCCTCGGTCAGATTTCCTGGCCAGTGCCTGGCTCCACACTTGGTGCGCCAGGAACTTCAACTCGGTCAGGCATGCCTCGATCAGGCTTGATGCCTGATGCACCTGACTCCGTGTTAGGGTTAGAATTAGCGCCTTGGCCAAACCCGTGGCGTGTCTCATGTGCATGGCCTAGTCCATCCTTGGCTCGGTCAGATCCATAGACCAAGATGCTACTGAGCATCTTTAAACCCATTGGGATAACTTTGGCTCACCATCATGAATCAACCCTATGAGTTGTCCAAGGACATTTTGAGCCCTTTTTGCCTGTGCTCTTGTCATAGGACCACTTATGCCTTTAAAGCCATCATAACAATGTTAGGTTCTTTAGGTATTGCATCATCCCCTCCTTCTTGAGAAGATTTTGACCTCAAAATTGTATCTCCATCACCTACACCAAAAGGAAACATAGTAAGCATCCTTATTGGACCATTATTGTGTAAACACTTACCTTGGAACTTGTAGGTAGGGATTTCGTCACAATCCTCAGTAAACACAACTTGATTGACTAAGTCATCCATGAATCCTATGTCAAGGCAAGTCACCACGACTTTGGCTTCCCATTGATCATCAACCCTCTTGATGATTCCAAGCTCATGAAAAAATTTAGAAACATAATTTGGCAAAACAAAGTTAGTTGTGTAACAAAATAGAGATGTTGATGGTTGTCTTGTTAGGGTAACCCTACTTTCTTCCACTTTTCCCATTAAGTATAGTGGCTTTCTCTCCCTCTCTTTTTGTGTTTTTGTCTCACTTTATTTTGCTTTTCTCTCATTCTCTTTTCTCTCATGCTCTATTTTTTTCTTCAAGATCTTCTTATCCTCAATGACTTGTTCAGGAGCCAATGGTGAGAGAATCACCCTCTTCTTGTTGTGTACCAACGTGTAATTGTTTGTGCGTCCATTATGTGTAGCTCTCTTGTCATATTGTCAAGGTCGGCCTAGTAACAAATGAATATCACCACATCACATAGGACCGAATCTTCATAGTTCCCAAAGGTAAAAGGAACTTCAACTTGTTTGTCTACAAGCATCTCACCCACCTCACTCAACCATTGCAAACAATATGGAGTGGGATGAAGTTTAGTCTCAAAATTGAGTTTTGGTACTAATCTTATACTAACCATATTAGTGCAACTACCAATATCAATAATTAAACAACAAACCTTGCTACCAACTAGACACATTGTATGGAAGATGTTTCATCTTTGTTCTATCTCATGGTCCTTGACTTGGCTTCCTAAGAGCCTGTTGAAAGATTTATTTGGAAGGTATAAATTTTCCCCCTCTCAACAAACCGTCCCCGGCAGCGGCGCCAATTTGTTGAAAGCGAAATATTTCTCTTTTCGGTGTGTTTTCTCTTTTTGGTTAAGTAAGTGAACTCGTTTTATTCTTTGTTCGCCATCTCGGCTTTGTTGAAATAAATTACAACGCCTGTATAAAGGTTTCAAGAATATTCCAGTTACAACTTACTTCTAATAATTATGTAAATAAGTTATTCATACTTTGCCCCATTTCGGCTTTGTTAGAATAAATTCTAACGTCGGTACAATGGCATCAAAGCAATCCCCTATTATATAACTATTAAGTACATTTGAATACCATCTCGGTTTTGTGGAATAAATTCCAACACCGGTTTCATGGTATTCTAATGTACAAAAGTGATGAATAGTTAGTTGTTAGAAACAAATAAATAAATAAAGAAGAAAATAATAATAAAGTTAAGTGACCTTTATTTATTTACTCCCTTTCGGGTTCCTTTTACTAACAAACCAAACTTCTTCCTTAAGGAAGGTTGGTATCAAAGAATAAATAAATTGCGGAATGTAAATAACAAAAAATAAAAGTTAGTTAGTTAGTTTCATCACTTTTGTATATTAAAAGGTGTTTCAACAAATAAATTTATTGATAACACTTTACTATTTTACAATTTACACCTCTTTCAAGATTCAATTGTAGTATAGTATAGGATTATGT
>NC_032027.1:10648787-10695820 GCF_001865875.1 Lupinus angustifolius | reverse complement strand
TTCTTGAGGAGACAAGATCATTTTGAATGATGAAAGTATTTCTCAACTTCTTATGTATTTGAACTACTTAGACAAGTTCTTATGTTTTACTTTATTAACTCCAAACACCAAGGTCTGAAATCCCTCCTTTTAGTGTATGACCTAAAATGGTAGAATAATGATCACTTATATTTATTACTAAACAATATTACGTCGAGAAAGAGACTAGGTTGTCACACCCAAATCTTGGCTACTCTAATATTGAAGTAGTAATGAATATAAGATCTTAAGAAAAGTATGCTTAACTTGGCAAATAAACTAAGTAGTACAACTACTTCTTAGTTTATTTGTTAAGTGTTTGAGACAAGTAATTTTTATAACTTGAAATCAGTTTTTAGGTGATCAATCTAAAAAGAGCATTAAGAACTTCTCAAATAAATAAAATTAACCAAAGCACCAACTTGAATGATTAAAATTCAAATTTAAAATAAAAGAAGAAGTAGAAATACATAACCAACATTCAAATAAAATTGTTAGGAGCATGAGTCATCCATCCAAGGATTGGATGCTTTAAGTTCCAAATGAGATTAAAAAATTGATTTTTGCATCTCATTTGCCTTCTCATTTCTCCTCTTGAATTATAAACTAAAAACTATAAAACTTACTTAAACAGAACTTCTATGAACTAAGAATAAGAAGTGAGAATTGTGTTTCCAGGGAAGAAGATTTTCAAGGCAAGATGATATCAAGATATCTTTTCGAATGAAATGCCTTCCTATTTATAGAATTTCCTTGGCACCGCTGAGCTGCTTGTTTGCACCGCTCAACAACTGACCAAACCCTTCAGCATGGGTTTGGTCACTTGGTCAAGTGGCTCTATCACCTCCTTAAGCTTGACTCATCAAAGCTAGTTGTGAGCTATGGGACCAACTATGGTGAGCTACTCTGAATAGCCTATGGTGAGCTACTTGAAGTGAGGTCATACATGACTTCATGGTTTTCTTGATGGCTAAGTTAAGTCTGGTGCACACCGCTGAGCTCACATGTGGCACCGTTAAGCTGCTTGTTGAGCAGCTTTGACCGTGCTGACTGAGACGTGGCTTGGTGCTTGCTGACCTAGTCAGGTGTCTGGTTCACCGCTAAGCAAACATGTGTCACCGTTGAGCTGCTGTTGGAGCAGCTTGGACGTGTGCCAGGCTTGTGTCTGACCGTGCCAAGCTTGTGTTCTGACTGTGTCAGGCTTTGTCTGGTGCTAGGTTGAGCGGTCAAGCAGGTCCGCTATGCTGCCTGCTTGAGCAACTTGGTCTGTGCCAGCTTGGTTTGACCGAGCCAGGCTGGTGTCCAGGTCAGCTCAACGTGGCTTGGTCCACGCTCAGCTGCCTGCTTGAGCACCTTGAATTTGACTTCTTTTTCTTGTTAGACCATGAGTCTTTACTCTCTTTTCGTTTTCTTTCTAAATCCTACAAAACACATAAAAAAGAAATACAAACACAAATATACAAGATTGTGATATTTTATCCAAAAAGTATTGTTTTAAGTTGGTTTTTCTCAATTATGCTTAAGATAAGTGCCATAAAAGTGTATGAAATTTAGATATGTTTAGCACTTATCACCTACGCGTTTTAGTTTTTGCAGTGGTGTTTATTCGTGGTTAACTACCATATTACTTGTTATTTTAATCTATCATAAGGCATACAACTTAAGAAATTATTCGTACTTAATCCCGACACACAATTACTCCTTGTAGGACATTGAGAAGCAATATGTCTAAGGCCTAAGCACTTGAAACATTTTACATCTCTACTCCTTTGGCTAGCCACCATGGGTTGTTTACCTTGGCTTATAGTCATGGTTTCGTTAGTACTAGGTGTAGCATCTTTTGTTGGACCCTCCTTCTTGAATTTGTCCATCCATTTTGATGTTTGATACTTGGAACTAGAACTCGAGGAAAACTTCGAATTTTTCCTCCTCAATTGTTCTTCTACTTCGATTACTTATTGAACCATATCATCCAACTCAACATAGTGTTATAACTCAACAATGTCTTGAATGTCTTGATTCAAACCATGTAAGAACCTTGCCATAGTGGCTTCTCGGTCTTCATGGAAATTAGACCTCAATAAGGCTAATTCCATTTCCTTGAAATAATCATCAACACTCTTAGACCCTTGTGTTAGTCTTTGTAGTTTGTTGTGAATAGCTCTTTGATAGGAGTTAGGAACAAACCTCCTCCTCATGATCAGCTTCATCTCATCCCAAGTATCAATTGGTTCAGCACCAATTCTTCTCCTTTCCTTTTGAAGTTGATCCCACCAAATCATGGCATACTCCTTGAATTCCAAGGCTGCCACCTTAACCTTCTTCTCCTCATTGTAAGAATTGCAATCAAACACTTGTTCAATTTTCAATTGCCGCTCAAGGTAAACCTTCGGATCATTCTTGCCAATAAAGGTTGGCACCTTTATCTTGACCCCTTCTATCTTGTCATTCTCCTTTCTTCTTCCCCTCCTTGCTTCCCTTCTTTGCCTACCCTTGTCTCATTCATCATCTGAGTCACTTGATTGCCTATAGGCACAGTTATCAAGCCTCCTACCATACTCCAATCTCATTTGCTCCATTTGCCTTTGGAGAGTTTGAAATTGTGCTGTCATCATGACATGTAGGGTTGCTTTCCTTAGGGACAATGGAGAACTATCATTTTCATGATTAGAATGGTTAGACATTTCACTCAAACTCACGTGTATCACTCAATTTTGTTTGTGGAAAATGTAGGAAATTGTGTATCGCTCAACACTCTATCTTCCACGGCCTTCTTAAGTGAACCAAGTTTGAACCAAGAATTTGTGAAAGAAAATCACCTCAAGTTCTCAAGATGGAAATGTTGTAACTTGAGTTATCCTTCAAAGAAAGAATTTGACACTTGACACTTTTTTACACTTATTTTACACTTTTTGATTCTTTTGAACTCTTGTAGAATCACTTTAGACACTTTTGATTTTAGACTTTGACACTTTTGAAACTTTTTGATTTTGGACTTCGACACTTTTTTTTTGTTTTGGACTTTGACACTTTTTGAAGGAGAAAGAGAATTATGCTCACGGCCAAGAAAGAATGATGAGCGCCAAGCAAGAGACTAGCTCTGAGGGAGTTTGATGTGAACCTCTTGGACAAAGGCTCCTTGCACGATCTATCTTGGTTGCTATATGGCCAAGCTCACGGTTGAGTAGAGCTTTTTGTATGAATGGCAGCGGAAATATTAAATTGGATAAAAGAAGATGGAAGAGACTTGAGGTGAAAGACGCCACAACACTATAAGGTGTTGTAAGCCAAAGTAATGTTCGCCACAAGAACTTGGTTCTTGATAATAACTTCTAATCTTGGTTCAACTAAGAAGGTTTGGAGAATACTCTCACAATGATATTATGTTCAATTCACAAAGAATTATTATTCAACTTAACTTGTTTATTCCATTGCAAAAGACCTACATTTATAGGCAAGCCAACTAGGCTCCCACGGTTTGTAAAGACAAATAAGTAAGGCTAATGCATGGGAATTTAACATAGGATGCCATGAGCCAAATGAATCTATTCCTAAACTAGGCTACATTCGGTTGGTAATTAGCTTAGCACATGTTTTTCGTGTGTTTTATTACATTAAAAGAAAACATAAAGACATTGGCCTAGGTTGCCTTGGTTGCTATGACTAAAACTTCATTAGCTTAGGATTCCTTTCTTCTTTAAGTGCAAGACTTCATCCTTTAGGCACATGTTGAATAAGACTTAATGTCTTCATAAAGTTTCATGGAAAGACTTGATGAGGTTGCATAGGATTCTTGCATTCCTTGTAGTCTTGACTTATATTTCAGCACATGGTAGAATGTTGGAGTTATTGTCTCCATAATGGCCCCCAGTTGCACCTAAGGTTGGCATAGGATTCTCTTCATCCAAGGAGAGAACTCCCTCGGTAGAAAGGTGACAGATAATGAGTTAAATGGCTTAGGTTGTCGTTGGCTTGAAGTAGCCCAACAAGCCAAACGTCAAACGACTATAATATGTCCGTTAACCCCCACTAATGCACACTTAAAATCTTCAATGAGCATATGGCAATTTCCCACGAGCAACTTTGTTCCAACAACTCTGAAAATGACTTAGAATTCCCTTGGATGATTTGTGCTCAGGTGAGTTAAGCTCCAACAGTACAGACAAGGTGTTTAAGCACCGTAAATGCCCCATTTCCATGGTCATATTCCTCATCCTTCGAGCATTCCTCTTCCAACGGCCACAACAACTTTTATTCACCTGCCAAATAACATTAGACTAAGTTAGAATATTGTTGGTTCATGAAAATTATAGGTTGGTCCAAGCATTAAAGTGTCGGTTACACTTTTAGGCTTGGTTTAAGTCTCACGAGCCATTTTTCAACTAAGCATAATTTATGGGCAGATTTATTAAACAAACACTAAATTAAATTAAATTAAGTGTTGGTCAAAAATTGGCCCCCACAATTATTATTGAAATAAAAAATGTTCCATGCCAAACATGTTGGCTAGGCCTGACTCGGTCAAGCAACGCCTAGTGTCTGATGCGGTAGACTAGACGCATGCGCTTCTGTTAGAGTTCCTGGCCATGCAAGATTGGGCCAGCGCCTGGCTCCGCACTTGGTGCCCCTGGAATTTCAACTCGGTCTGGTTTGATGCCTGATGCACTTGACTTTGTGTCAAGGTCAGAATTAGCGCCTTGGCCAAACATGTGGCCTGTCTCATGCGTATGGCCTAGTCCATCCTTGGCTCAGTCAGAACCATAGACCAAGATGTTACTGAGCATCTTTAAACTTCCTTGGGCTAACTTTGGGTCACCATCATGGATCAACCCTATGAGTTGTCCAATGGCATTTTGAGAACTTTTTGCATGTGCCCTAGTCATAGGACCACTTATGCCTTCAAGGCCATCATAATCAATGTTAGGCTCTTTAGGTATTGCATCAGAGTTGGAGAACTTTAATGCAATAATCTAAGACCACTTAGTCTTTTTCCTCACCTTGGCCGCTTAAACTCATCGGTTTAGCTTCATCGAACATTCACTATCATTATCTCTAACATCACTTGACACACAAGTACATGAAAAAATTAATATATGAGTATACACTTTCATATAATTTATTAGGCATTCATTCTAATCATTACCCCTTAAATAATTTCAACTTTGTACAAAATAGCTTTTGGTTTTCAAATACAAAACCCAAAAATGATTTAGTTTTTGTCTTCTAAAAATAGAGTAGGTTTGATTTTTTTTTTGTTCTTTTAAGACACAATGTATAAACTAATTACTAAGATAGTTTAGCTAAACCAACAGCCAACTAAAAAAATAAAACTCCACAATATCAAGCTACAAGGATTTGATCATGGCCTCTTGACGAGAAAAACATAGTTTTTAAAAAATACATTTTACCATTTCATGGGATTAAGTATGAATAGAAGACAAATTAATCATATACTTTGAACAACATATAATATTTTGAAACTTCTAACCTCTATCAAATAGGATCAATAAATGATTTACAATTAACTAAATAAACAAAGCAAAAATAAAATAATTAAATAAATTTAAGAAAGTAAAAAGAAGGTAGTAGGAGGCAGCTATATACCTTGATATCATAAGGTTAATCACTTGACAAGATGATTCTCATTTTCCATATCACCATGAATGGTAAATGAATGGTGGGTTAGGATTATGAAAACCCTTAGATACATTTGGGTGCAAGAGATGGTGAGTATGTATGATAGAGAAAGATAGGTATAGAAAATATATCATACTTACATTAGAGATAATAAGATAGAGAGAACAAAAGTGAAATTGTTGCAAAAATGGGCACTTGAATTCAACAAATTTTCTAATCTAGAAAGAAAATGAGAAAAAGAGAGATAATGGATTTGTGGTGGAGAAGGGAGGGTTAATGTGTTTCTCTTTTGGCAGTTATTATAAGGATGAATATAAATTCATTTTATATAATCAATATAATTATTAATTTGTAAACTAAAAATAAAGCTTTATGTGATTAGGAATCAAAGCTAAAACATTTAAGATAAATGTAATTAATCTTCAATCTATCAATAATTCAAAATATATTTTAAACATATTTCTATCCCTTTTTTAGTTCAATCTATAAAAATTATATATCTTTATCACTTACACTTATTAAACTTAAAAATAAAACCAAACACAATTTTGTTTTTAGAAACCTTTGAATATTATGAAAATAATCACACTCACATAAATAATAATTTAAAAAAATAAAATTGTACTAAAGATCCACTCAAATTACTGAAGATTAATTGTTAGGATTGATTTATTAATTCACTTTTGGGTGGATTATCGATGAGATAAAAATTATGGTGTTACATTCATCACCGCTTAGAAGGTGGATGGGCCATTAGTCAATCCAAAGGGCATGATAAGGAATTCATAATGACCATCAATAGTCTAAAACGATGTCTGATGTGTATTTTTCGGATCAAGTCTGATTTGGTGATACTCGAATCTAAGGTCAATGTTTGAAAAAAATTTGCGCACCCGCTAATTTATCAAATAGTTCATCAATAGTAGGTATTGGAAAGTGGTTCCTAAACATAATGGCATTAAGATTATGTTAATCTACACAAAAACACCAAGTCTCATCTTTCTTGCGCAGTAAAAGGACTTGGGAATAAAAATGGCTACTACTTGGGACCACTATTCTTTCTTGTAACATTTCCGCTAAAAAGGTAGCCATAGCTTCTTTTTAGGAATGAGGATAAGGTTTTTGGGCCAATAGGAGGTGTGTTATGTGTCATAGCCACACAAAATATGTTTACAATAACATCAGTGTGGGATAAACACCTAAGTTAATGTGATAGGTTTATGATTATGAGTGAAAGTCGTAGAAGGAATTGCAAAATCAGATGTTACTGGTCCCAAAGTAATTAACCACTCAATACCAAAACAACATCAACTCCTTGAATGGGCAATAGGTAAATAGGAATCTCCTTGCACAACCCCGTGTAGTAAATGTGTTCCACATTGCCAACCATAATTGAAAATTTTGTTGTATGGGAAATTGGTAGTTGCAAGAATTGAGCCACTTGATGTCGCATGACATTTTGTGAACTCCTAGTATCCACCAATACAGTAACTATGTGTCCATAAATTTGTCCTTGAAACTTGAGAGCCTTAGGAAAAGGGTTCCCTTGTAGAGCATGGTCTGATAAGTGGAAGTGGATAACATTCGCATTTTCGGAATCCAAATTCACTCCATCAACATTTAGAACTGTTAAGGAAGGAGTAGTAAAAACAAACTCATCAATAAACATTGTCTCTTACAGAATATGTAGACTATTGTGTTTATTAGTTATTATATTCAACGTATGAATTTGTTCAATATTCTGTTGATTGTAGTAATTATTGTATTATATTATCATAGTTGATGTACAATCAAATTCAGGGTTCGGCATGAATGTAACAGGATTTCATTAAGACATTTTTTGTTGAAATATTAATGTAAATTATTTTACATAATTAAGTTACCTTTATAAATAATGAATACTCATTTTTTTGATGATGTGATTTGCTTCATTTTCCTCGCTTATAGTCATACATTAGAATATATATTAGTATAACTTTAATAAATCTATTATGTCTAATATAATGAAAATATAAAGACAACTAAAGAGATTCATTTGGAATTTACTCAAAACATATTCATTGAATTGGTTAACAATCTCAATTATTGATACAAGTATTGCTCTAGATTGCAGAAATTGTTTGTCCTTATAGTGATGTTGTAGGTTTAATCAACAATTGTCTTTGTTGATGTAAGTCAAATAGTAGAAAAAATATATAAAATAATTCGTAATCAACAATTTGAAGTAATAAAGTTGAATGAGATAAAACAAAATTGCTAAAATATGTAACTAATATTTGATATTTATTAACTTGTCTACACTAAAATTGCTAAAATATGTAACTAATATTTGATATTTATTAACTTGTCTACACTAAAATTGCTAAAATATGTAACTAATATTTGATATTTATTAACTTGTCTCACTAAAATTGCAAGATGTAAAAATGTAAGTTTAAAAAATCACCAAGTTGTCAAGTATTTTTAAATATTTATAGTGACAATAAAATTACATGAGAAATATGACCCTATTTAATGTCATTGAAGCAACTCTAGTAGATATCTATTTTCTACAATGTGTACATGTTATACCACAAAAATATTTATTAAAAATCCTATTAGTCATGTTTTCTTTAAAACATAAGCACTTATAACTTGAACATAGACAATTAAGATGAGTAATCAAACATTGACTTTTTACTCACACGAGATTGAGAGAAAGAAGAAAATTTTGATCTTGTAATTCATTTCAATATTCTCATTAAATTTTAAACAACTATATAAACATGAAAATATCAAACTTCACCACCACAAAACAATAAAAATAAAATCATAATTTCATAATGGTAGAACCCTTCAATCTAATGTAGTTATTTTTTATGAAGTTTAACGTTAATTTTAATGTCTGGCGATTAAAACTTATTATTCCAACACACTCTAAATTAGTAAGTACACATCCCTTTAATTTAATAATCATTCTTGCATTCTCCGTATCGTATTTTCACCACTGTGTCCAAAGTCGATTACAAAAATTATTTTCTTTTCTGATATAAAAAATCATCCAAGAATTACCTCTCATAATACTTTGAAAGTTACCTCCCAACTTTATCAATAATATATTACTCATTAATCACTTGAATTTGGCATTGATATTAAACTAAACATCAACATAAATAAAAAACAAAATAACATTAATCTATTCAACATAAATAAAAAGGTGTAATTCTTCATAAATGAGATGATACTTTAGGTACCACGAAATAATTTTTTTCAGGTGAGACAAAATGATACAACCTATATGCCATAATGACTAATGCTAGATTAGACATTATGATACTTTCCGTGTAATACATAATGCTAGATTAGTCTAAGTAACCAAATAGGTTGTGAATAATCCAAAGATAGAACAAACTTGAATCTGGTTGTAGAATACTTATACTAAGTATACAGTTTATATAATTTAAAATCAAATAGGTTGTAGAATACTTTAATCTCAATTCACACATGAAGTTTATCTAGATTGAGCCAAGTATTATCTTGTTTCAATACAATCTACTGAGTCATTTCTTATAATTCAAAAACTTAGATGCAATTACTAAAATTTGTAACTCTACATTCACTTATACTTATTTTTCACACAAAAAAGTGGTTCTAAAATTAGACAATATCAATGAACACATGTATAAATTCTCATGCTTTGAGGGAAATGAAAAGGCATAACTTTTTTAAAAAAAATCACAGATGGCATAAAATGATACACTCATACGCAGTGAACATGCAAAGACTCTCATATTAGAAAATGATAGATTATTAAAAAATGTAGACGTGATTTACTTAACTAATGATTATGTTTTTGGAGAAATAAAATAGAGATGAGTTTAAAGATGAAGAAAGAAGAGAGAGATGAGTTTGAGTAGCATAAAAGAGAGAGGTATATGAATTAGATTACTTGCCTGGGAAATAAAATGAAAAGTAATTGTTCGAAGAGATGCAATAATGTACATGTGTAAACATGTTGTGTTTAGGATTTTAAAATTCAAACCATCTTTTTACCGTTACCAAGTAGAGGCATAAGTAAAGTGCTATATACTTTTCACTAATATAATATACACAATTTCGTTTTATAACTTTTTATACAAATAAATTATGTTTATAAAAAATACCCCTTTGAATGAAATCAAGTGTCAATCAAATGGAATACCTATTTTTGATAATAAATAATATGTAAAATATGCTATGAAGAAGAAGGCACATTGACCTCCAAGAAAACAAAAAAATAGGCATATGTTATTTAAATATATGGTTAAATAAATACTATCTAAATAAAGTAATGTAAAAAGAGAAGATATGCAAAATATGGAATGTTGAATGTGTAATAACGTAAAGCATTATGCAAAGGAAGTAATTATGTTAAAGTTTAAGTGTTATACACATATGCATGATAGTGGCTCTAATTAAAGTCCTTGTTATTTGAGTTTTTTATTTCGTTTCAGAATGGAAACAACAAAGGTATGACTATAGGTTTTTCATAGCTACCAGTGTGTTTGGGGTAGTCTTTTTCATAGAAAAATGTCTTTAATATCCTAAATGTATTTTCCTCTTGCACAATGAAGCTAGAAATAGACATGTTAAATAATATTCTCTTTTGCATATACTTTTTCATGGGTTTTACTAAACAACATTACTAATTAATTAGAAGACATACTTATTTGTAATCTAATTATTGGTTATAGTGATGTAGAAACAATATGTGAGCATTCATATAAAAAATAAGAGATTTGATGATACTATCTGCGAACATTAATATAAAAATAAGAAAGATATTAAAAAGAGAGAAGTGAAAAAGACATCACGGATTTGATGAAGCTTGGAAGATGTGTCACACTATGTGATATGTTGGAATTTTTAAAAATTGGTAGTAGAGTAATAATATAAAAGAAGTATAATTTCAATAAATAAAACATTGCTTAAAATTTTAAGGAAACTTAGTGTAATCTAGAAATGTCAATATGTGAGAAGTATATGTTGATTAAATTGTCTAGGACTCCTTATGCATAAATCATGTGACTCAATGGAGACTTAGGTGGCTTATTTATTACAAATCTGCAGTTGAAGTAGCTAACCACATTGTTATAGGGTTAAAGACTTCACTTTTGACAAAAGAAAAAATTTGTATCTAACTAAAACATTACCCTTTAACAAAAAAAAATCATGCATATTAAATGGTAGAACTTCAAAGGATTAAATAAAAAAATTAACAATCATAGACCCTTGCTATAAAACCAAGATTAAGAATGTGAACTTTTACTTTAATCATATACCTCCCTTGTTTTTATGACTGATTATTAACCTACCTCAAACATCCTTCTTTTTGAATGAAAATAAGGCACCCTGTGTGAGAGATACAAATGTGGAAATTTGATATTTCAAAAAAGTATCAGAAATACAATATACACTATCATACTCCAATAGTGAAATTTCCCATTGATGCTCACAACTTCAAATTCTCAATGAGAATAAAACTATTTATGAATTACCAAAACATATCATCCAACTCAAACTCATTTTTATATCTATTTTAGAAAAGATGTATTCAGTAAATAGAATAAAAACAAAGGTATTGTTTGACATATTATCAAAACATGTGAGTTCTTTATCAAATGCACTGCTTTATTGCAAATACTCTGTTGTTGAAGTAGTTGATTGCACAGTGAGAAAGAAGAATGCATATAAGGAACGTTGGAAATTACCTTATTTGTGGGTGTGAGCATTGTTGATACACATCTTTTGTCTCTATATTTTTATATTTAAGTTCTTACTTAAGTGGTTCCCAAATTTGAAATTAAACCCAATAAAAATATCATGATCACAAAGTATATACTTTAAAGTTATGGGTTAGTTTTATAAGAGATAAATTATTTTTATAAAATGATAAGATAGTTATATCTAAATGAGTAACCTGAGTACTATAACAGCCCAGTGGTGGTGCCAGGATGGTAGCTTTGATGTGTGGCTGTCGGAGGAGGGATTGCTTTGAAGAACAAAACAGAAAAGGTGGAAAAAATACAAATTTTCTTGCTCTTTGATGCACCCATTTTAAACATGCAAACACTAAAAGGAAGGAAAAATTGGTATCTTGAACTTTAAATGCAATAAATAAGCTCTATTAAGCAAAAATGACCCAAAAAAATATTAACTTACTAATAAAAATTTACGTGGTAAGTAAATGTTGAACAAAAAAACAAGAAAAATGATTAATCGAATAAAAATGACAAAAATAAGTTCAGTATAAAAAATCATACCAAAAATGTGATGTTGAGCTAAAAAAATAGAAATAAGGTTCAGTAAACAAAAATATCTAAAAAGTATTAGCTTCTTAAGTAAATATGTGATCTTATTCTTAAATGTTGAACTAAAAAATGAAAAAAAAATGTTTAATCTACTAAAAATGTTATCAGTAACACTAAAATAACACGCATATCTAAAATAATACTGAAAAGTTCTAAGTTATGATGAAAAATCATACCTTAGAACCTAAAATCTATGGATCTATTTTAAGGATGAGGAAGTTAAAGCAAGAAATTGAAAATAAGTTATAAGAAAAAATTATACCTTTCAAAAAACATATATTTAAGTGAGTGAGTAAACGTAGGAGAAAAGAGCATGAAAAAGAATATGAGATGTGCATTTAAAAGAGAGAATATAGAAAGAGATGAGTTTGATATAAGAAAGAAAGAAAATCATAAAGAAAGAAAAGGAAAGATGAAGTCTGAGATAAGAAAGAAATAAAAGAGAAAGAAAATGAGAGAGAAAGTGAGGAGGCTTGCAAATGTAAAGAGAAAAAGGTGTAAAATTTGAAAAATTTGTACCAAAGGTAGAGAGAAAAAAAGTTGCAATAAATGCAATTTGCACTCTTCAATTATTGCAACTTGATACTACACACATTTTTATTTTACAATTTTCTAAATAAAAAAAAATATTATTACAAATATACCCCTTTAAATGCAAGTATCAATCATAGAAGATAATTATTTTGGTAATTATATCAGCCCCTTCAATTAATACATAGATTTAGAATTTCATTTAAATTTTTACATATGAATTTCATTTATTTTTTTATATGGCATAATTTCTCTCTATAGAGAATGTCAAAACAGCTATGTAGCAACCATATCAACTTATAGTTGTAGTTTGATTCGAAATCATACAACAACAAAAAAAAACAAGGAACAAAAATGCAATTTAAAACCATTATTATACGAATATGTCAATTTTATTGTCTTTTAGAAGTAAAGTAATGAGCATGAAACTATATGTCAACATCAATCTGTGTGTAAAGGGGGATAATAGTAAGACTAATTTGAGGTAAGTTAATTATATAACAGTTACATATTAATGAGAACTAATGTATACTCTAGTGTGACGTTTATATATTGTTATTACATCATCTATCATTCATATTTAATAATCATTAACTTTTAAAAAAAGTAATACAAATAAATAGTAATAGTAAATGAAATAGTTAATATGTATAAATCATTAACTCATAATACATTGATATTACACTCAATATTTATTACGTATATAAAATTATGCAAAGATAACTACTTCCAGTTATGTTAATTTTTGGCCTTCTCCCCTTAGCTATTACAAAAATATAAGCAAATATTTTCACTGGTCATATATGTGTATAAAAATACTAATTACTCTAAATAAAGTTACTATATCATCATAAACAATATCTCATAAAAATAATATAAAAGGTGAAGAAATATACATGTCCAAATGAACCACATATACTTATGACATGCTAGATAATTATGCTCTATACAGGCTTGATGACATTCATAATCAAGATGGAGTGATAGGAACCCAGTTCCTATAAGAGTTGAACATGAGTTGCAAAGGCCCGTACGAATTAAACAAAAGCCCAATTGGTTCTCAGACTTTGTGATGAAACAGTAAAATTAGTTATCAATTAAAATTATGTCTTCTATTTCCAGATTGGGCTTGTGTGAACAGCCCAGATCCATTAGTGTAACCCTAAATTCTCTAGCTTCTGTATAAAAACCTAAGGCTGTTGATGCCTGGAGGCTATGAATGATTAAGAATTATCCATTTTCTGCATTTTTTTATCTTCTTACTATTATTATTCCCTTACTATTTCTGCATAGTTCCAAGGCCCTATCAATCTGGTGCTTTCATTGAGAGATACCATGCCTCCTAAAACTACAAACAAAGATGATGATGACACTCTAGTTCAGATCTTGACGGACAAACTCAAGGAGCAACAAGAGTAGCAAGACTCTAGGCATGAATCAATTGTTGAAGCTCTACGTTGTATTACAGAAAAATTAGCAGGTATGAATATTATCCCACCACAACCCCCTGAACCACCGCACTTGTCCCTCACTCAACCTGGATCCTCACATGTCTCCAACCCTAACCCAAACGTTCCATTACCCACAAATATGTCCTCCAACCTACCTATCCCAAATCCTAACATTTCCAACCCACCACCACAACTACAGTCCCCCAACAACCTCCCAAACTATGCACATTCCCCTGTTTCACCTTTTTTTACCCTAACTCATCCATACCTCCGACCACAATTTCCCCAAATGCCCCCCTCACCCTCTCACAACCTAGACCCCCCAAACTACAGCTAAACCCATTTGACGGATCTGAACCATTGGACTGGTTGTTCCAAGCTGAACAGTTTTTTCAACTCTACCAAGTTCCACCAGATCAACGTCTTCACATCATTTCATTTTATATGAAAGGAGAAGCCATAAGCTGGTTCAAGTGGGCTTTTCACAATGCCACTTTTCTGGATTGGGACAATTTTACCCGCTGTTTGGAGTCTAGATTCGGTCCCTCATGCTATGAAAATCACCAAGCGGAGCTGTTTAAACTCCGACAAACAGGCTCACTGGCCGAATACCAACGCCAATTTGAAAAACTCTGCAATCGTATTTGGGGACTATCCCCTGAAATCATCTTAAACTGTTTCTTATCTAGCCTTATTCCTGAGATAAGGCGCGAGTGGGCTTTGTTACGCCCAACACACATTGCAGATGCCTTATGTTTAGCAAAACTGGTGGAATCTAAGATTAAAGACTCCAAACCCACTTTTCCAAGAACTGACAGATTTCCGCCCTTCCCACCCCACTCCAACCAACCACAACATCCACGTACTACATACCAACCAGCCACCACATCCACAAATCCTCCTAACCAAACCGCCTTACCAATCCGTCGTCTCACGATTGCACAAATGCAAGAGCGACGTGCCCAAGGTCTATGTTACAACTGTGATGAAAAATATCACTCAGGTCACAAATGCCAACCAAAACAGTTTATGCTAATGTTAGTAAATGACTTAGACTCCACCGAGGAACAACTCTTGTCTTCAATGGAAACAGTAGAAGAAGACATTCAACCTTCTCCTGACGAGCTTATTCATTTTCAGCTATCTAAACAAGCTCTCGAAGGCCAACCATCACCTAAGACACTGCGATTTCAAGGTTCCATCGCAGGTTGTTTTGGTAGATACCGGAAGCTCCCATAATGTGCTTTAGCCTCGCCTAGCACACTACCTACAGTTGGACGTCGATCCCACTCCAAATTTTCTGGTCATGGTAGGCAATGGTGCCTATATTTATTGTACAGGTTTGTGTCCCAACACCCCTTTACAACTCAAAAACCAATTATTCTACATTCCCTTCTGCTTACTACCCATCAAAGGGGCTGACGTGGTGCTAGGTATTGAGTGGTTGTGAACACTAGGTCCAGTCACCTCAAATTTCGCGGTTCCCTCCATGTCTTTCAAGGTGGGGGAAAACACCATCACCCTCTAGGGTGAGACCACTACTTCCATTTCCCCTTCAACATTTCATCAATTGTCTCGCCTCCTCTACACTGATTCTATAGCCTCATTCCATACAATCACCTTCTTACCCTTACTCAATGGTCCTACTAATAACACCACTACTACCCCTCCACTCAATTCCCAAATTCAAACTCTCCTCACGAGATTTGACAAAAATTTTCACAACCCCCATGGCCTACCCCCTTCAAGACCCCATGACCACTCTATTCCCCTACTCCCAAACACTGCCCCAGTCTCAGTTCGACCTTATAGATACCCTCACTCACATAAAGACATCATGACCAAAATGATCCAGGACATGTTAACAGAATGAATTATAACACCCAGCACTAGCCCATTTTCTTCCCCAGTTTTGCTAGTAAAAAAAAAAGATGGCACATGGAGATTTTGTGTGGATTATCGGGCTCTCAATGCAATCACCATTCGTGATCGCTTCCCGATCCCCACTATCGATGAATTGTTGGATGAGCTCGGTGCAGCCACCATTTTTTCCAAGATCGATTTAAGATCCGGATATCATCAAATAAGAGTGAATACCAATGACACTGCAAAGACAACATTTCGGACGTTCGATGGTCACTATGAGTTTTTAGTTATGCCGTTTGGGCTAACAAATGCCCCCTCCACTTTCCAAGCAGCAATGAATGACCTTTTAAGGCCCCATTTGCAGAGGTTTGTTCTGGTTTTCTTTGATGATATCCTTATTTATAGCTCTTGTTTAAATGATCATCTATTGCATCTGAGCATCATATTGGACCTACTTGTTGCTAACCAGTTTTATGCAATGCTTTCCAAATGTTTGTTTGGGGTTGATACGGTTAGTTATTTAGGCCACATTATATCAGCCGGGGTGGTCCGACCTGACCCCGACAAGATTAAAGCAATGCAGGAATGGCCTCAGCCACGTTCTCACACGACTCTCAGGGGTTTCTTAGGCCTCACCGGTTTCTACAGAAAGTTTGTAAAGAATTACGCCGCACTCGCCGCTCCCCTCACCGACCTATTAAGATTACAAAACTTTACATGGACAAATGAGGCACAAAGTGCCTTTACAAATCTAAAGAATGCTATGTCTACAACTCTAGTGCTGCATCTTCCTGATTTCTCCTTGACCTTCGATGTGGAAACTGATGCCTCTGCGGTAGCTATCGGTGTAGTGTTGTCTCAAGGAGGTCACCCTTTGGCCTTCTTTAGCAAGAAGATGACACCAAGAATGCAACATTCTTCAGCATATGTACGCGAGATGTTCACCGTCACAGAATTTGTAAAAAAGTGGCGCCAGTACTTTATTGGTAGGAAATTTAACATATACACAGATCAACAAAGTCTCAAACACCTGATGACTCAGGGTTTCCACACACTAGAGCAGCAAAAATGGGCTACAAAATTAATCGGGTTCACTTTTGATATAAAGTATAGACCGGGTACCTCAAATCGTGTAGCTGATGCATTGTCCCGGTGTCACTCCGAAGAATTTGGCCAATGCTACTCCATGACTTCCGTCACTCCCCAACTTCTGGACAGACTTCATTCTTATTATCAAACACCAGCTAGGCAAGCAGTTATACAACAAAACATATCCGATCAGTTCCATTTTTCACACGGATATCTATTTTATCAACAGAAACTGTTCATACCTGCCATTGAAGACTTCCGACTGACTTTGGTGAAGGAATTTCATGAAACCCCGGTAGCAGGACACTCTGGTTGGCGATCCACCTTGGCTAGACTGACAACTTCATGCTCGTGGCCTGGGGTTAGCAAGGACATCAAGAAATTCGTCTGTGAATGTACCATTTGCCAATCCAACAAATCCCTGCCACAGAAAACACAAGGATTATTACAGCCATTACAAATACCAGAACGGGTGTGGGAAGATCTTTCTATGGATTTTATAACCCATTTACCTCCATCACAAGGGCACACCGTGATATGGGTTATTGTGGACCGACTTACTAAGTACTGCCACTTTATTGTCTTACCAGCACGATTTTCGGCAGAATCTTTGGCACGTCGTTTCTTGAACGACGTATGCAAACTCCACAGTGTACCAAAGAGTATCGCCTTCGACAGAGACCCGGTTTTCCTTAGTGGGTTTTGGAAAGAGCTTTTTAAGCTCTTGGGGACGTCCTTGTAAATAGGGGACTACAAACTTACCTGCGTTGCTTCACCAGTACACATCCAACTCGCTGGTTTGCTCATCTTTCTCTTGCGGAATACTGGCACAACACAAAGCTGCATTCCTCCCTTCGGCTTACACATTTTGAAGCATTATATGGCTGAACACCTCCGTCTCTTCGTGACTATCTCCCGGGTTCCATCACCAATCCACAAATTCGAGATATGTTACAAACTAGAACAGAAGTGTTAGTCACTCTAAAAAAAAATCTCCTTCATACTCAATAACGCATGAAGTCACAAGCTGATTTAGGAAGAAAAGACATTACCTTTGTAGAAGGGGAGTGGGTCCTCCTTCGGCTCCAACCTTATCGGCAGAACACTGTGGCCCGTCGTCGTTCTCATAAGCTTTCACGTCGTTTTTTTGGACCCTTCAAAGTGATTCGACGTATCGGTTTAGTGGCCTATCACCTCGACCTCCCTTCTTCGGTTCGTATTCACCCAGTGTTTCACATTTCGTTGCTCCGCCGTTTTCATGGTGACCCACATGCTCATACCATTGACCTGCCCCCGACGGAAGCATGTCCAAAACCACCAGTCCAGAACGGTGTGTCGGCCATGGATGGACCACCGCTTTCTGCTTCACGGTCTAGTGCGAATATGGAGCACAAGAAATGGTCATTGCTGAACGAGAATCCAGGGAAGAGGCATCGCGGTTTGGTTGAAGGGAGAGACCCAAACCGTGTTGGAGCAGAAGAGAAGGCATGGGGAGAGAATAGTGTGGGAGATTTAATTGATGGTGATAATATGAAAGTAAATAACCTTGTCTTGTCTTCTGCAAAGTGCATTGATAAGGCATTAAAGTCGTGTACCACTTTGCTTCCTCGGGCAGTTCACCAAGTGCATGCAGATCCATTGGATTTGGGAGTTCCACTCCAACCCTTGGATTACCTGCCAGATTCTGCAAAGGCATTCATAACTGCCGCGTCCCAAGGAGTCTCCAAGAGTCAAACACACGTTTCCCGACAAGCTCAATTTGGAGGGTTCATTCAATCCCCCAAAATGGCGCCAATGATGATCCAACCGTCCACTAAATCTAGTTGTCCCCCACTTAACAGTGCCAACCGTTGCATCACCAATCCACGTGGAATCCACTACACAGAACCTTCTACACACCTTGAGGACAAGGTGTCTCTTCAAGGGCTGAGTGATGATAGGAACCCAGTTCCTATAAGGGCTGAACATGAGTTGCAAAGGCCCATACGAATTAAACAAAAGCCCAATTGGTTCTCAGACTTTGTGATGAAACAGTAAAATTAGTTATCAATTAAAATTATGTCTTCTATTTCCAAACTGGGCTTGTGTGAACAGCCCAGATCCATTAGTGTAACCCTAAATTCTTTAGCTTCTGTATTAAAACCTAAGGCTGTTGATGCGTGGAGACTATGAATGATTAAGAATTATCCCTTTTCTGCATTTTTTTATCTTCTTACTGTTAATATTCCCTTACTATTTCTGCATAGTTCCAAGGCCCTATCATGGAGTCTCCTTATACTCCCAAACATTCTTTTCTAGTACCAATTTAAAAGTTTATTCAAACCTGACATGATGAAAACAAGTACATTTGAGTGTTAAAATAACTGACTATCCACACGATAGCTACACGCCCTTCCCCATCATTACAACATCTCTCAAATAAACTCCTTGTTGGAAACCCCATACTATCTAATTTTACCTAATAAATATAAGACTTCAAATATAGTTCTGTAGTTTGATTATCATGACACTTATATCATCGATCGAGCCTCGTGATACAGATAAGTCTACAAGCATTTTACAAGCCAACAACGGTTGCTGTCTATTGCTCCCAACACAAAACGGACGAGAAAAATCTACTGCTTCCTGATTACTAACCTTAAACATGAATGAAAAAGATAAACTTGTTTAGTTAATCAATACATAGTTGAGTAAAAATATCATTCATAATTTTCAAGAAGAAATTGTTAACATTGAACTCGGTTGTACAAGTTCTATACCTTCTCCCATAATCCGTCTGAAGCTAAGATTAGTAAGTCATGTAGAGGTTCAATTCTGAACACCTTGGTCTCAGGTTCTGCTATAACCCATTGTTTTAGGTGTCTATCACCAATTCCTCTCGAAACAGCCAAGGATCCCTCGATCCTCCAAACACCATGATATATATCAATATAGCCACCCTACATAAATAAAATTCAAACTAACAATCTGACACATTTCCAACAATTGTTTCAACATTGAGAAGTCTAAAGAAAAAGGGTTAAACTTCTGTAAAATTCCTTAAGTGCTAGGGATGTTTTTTTTAATAAAAGTATAACACGTGATAAAAAATGGCTGCGCACAAGTCTTCTACCTAGTGAAGTCTAAAAAAATTAGATTAAACAAGCTTAATTTCCCGTACGAAGAGATTACTTCAATGATTTAAAACTACGACCTCCAGGTCACAATCAAGTAACCATTGAGTTGGGCCAGGCTTACCCTCACTACAATATTTTTGACCTACACGTAAAACTGTTGGCAAATTTAGAAAAATAGTTCTCTTGATGTTGCAGAAAACTTAACACATGCAACATGTTTTGCTCTTATTGAAAAACCGCACCATAAACACTAGAATTGTACTTCATTTTTTGTCAAGAAGAGAAACTTCTATCACTACAACTGCTTACTTGAGTCTCAATTCTCTCTCTTTCATCTTCCCTTGAAGGTCGATGATCAGATGTGAGTGCTTCCGCTACACCGCCTCTGCTAATGACAGCGCGACAGTCACCCACATTGGACACAATAAGGTTACCATTCCTAATCAATGTTGTTACACAACAAGAGCCACCATGTAGATTCTCTTTTAAGAAATCAGAATCTGTGTTGAGGTAACCACATTTCACTGCTTCCTCAACATCACTTTCATCTCTACTTACAACTTCATCCATGACATTCTTTTCTAAGTTATGGGCAGCAAATTCTGAAGCTTTCGTACCTCCATGCCCATCATATATGCCGAAAAAAGCCTGCAGTGCTCATAAAACAAAAATTTCTATGTTAGAATTGATTGAACCTGCATCAATTTTTGCTCATTAGGTATGGGAAACAAAAAGTACCTATTGCAAAACCCAATCAACCTAAGATGAATTATGATCTTTGTAATTATCGAGTACTTTTACATATAACAAGTAATTATCAAATCCGTGTAAACCAATTTTGATTCACACGTTGCAAACAACCATGAAGATAATATAACTCATACCCAGCCCCACTAACCTAGAGTCTCGAACATTATACTGTTCTACAATGCAAAGTTTATAATTTTTTAGCTAACTTATATATTTTTGACTCAATAAATAAGTTATTAGAACCGTTTAAGAAAAACAAATGAAGGGAGTTTCTAACTTTAAAAAATGTATAAAGAGTATGAAAACTAGCTTTGTAAAGAGTGCTTCAAGTTCCTTTCCAAAAATCATAAAAATATTGATAAGTTATTGATGAGCTACCTTTGAAGCACTGTTTCAGTTTAATCAGCTATCAACATATAACTTCCAGTTACCTATATACAAATAAAGCACACATATGCATTCACATCTAGACGCTCACGGTTACACCCCTAACCGCTGCAAGGTGATTGTTTGCGATATATTACAAGAAAATGTCTGTGATACTTCTTAAATGTCCATAATTCACGTATTTGTCTAACAAATTAAAGGATATCGCAAATATCCAAAACTTCAACAGACAAATGTATAAGGCGGTGTTTTAAATTGTGGTGATTGCTGTTGTAAGTGTGGCAGTTGCGATGCGGATTATAACCATTGTGGTATGAACTATTTTGTGAGTAAAAAATATTTTTAATATCGATGTGGTCTATTGCGACTCAAATGCGGTCCAATGTAGTTGCATTATAGCCCGTTACGGTTGCGTTATAACCCATTACGATTGCATCATTGTGATTTGATGTCATACTACAATTGTAATATCATAGGCAGTTACTACAACCAAAATTTTGCAACTGCCTAATATGATGTGATATGCAATTTGAAACATTGGTATATGGTATAAATAATATAAATTTAATCTAGTTGTAATATGGAGATGCAACTATAAATTCATTACAGCAATTACTACTACAAAATACATGTTTCAAATTAACAACTATTTTATTATTTATAACATTAAAATCTTTTCATAACCCATGTTGAAGGTTAAAAAAAAATTATTCATAACTTTATCAATTTTATTTCATTATGATTGATCAAGGGACAGCAGTCTCTACATCATTGACCAACCCATAGATAAGTCCAAGCACAAAAAATACCAATAAAAGACAAAAAAATATATTTCTCATTGCCAAAAGATAATATTTTTCTAACTACCTGTTTTGGTTCTCCATGAAAATCAACGGCAGCAGAGTAACGGTCTTCCATGTGCTCCCTCCTTCCTCTCTTACAGTAAACAGCAAAACCACGCCCCTCCACCTCCACCACGTCCCTCTCTTCCGCCATTGGCACCGCCGCATCCTGCACCCCAACAGTGAGAGACGCAACAACGGGTATATCAAGCTTTGCAGGTCTCTTCCTCTTCAACGCCGACGACGATGGAGCCGAACCCGCACCGGAAAACCCATTTACTGTCTTTGGCAGGACGAAATGGAATGGTGAAGAAGGTGAAGAGGGTGAGGAGCAAGACGACGTCGTTGAAGGGAGAAGGGGAAGAGGTTCTGAGGAAGAAGAAATGATTGAGTTTTTGTTTTTAGGGAAGAGAGAGAAGATAGGAGAATTGGAAAGTACAACGGAGAAAGACATTGTTTTTATTGTAGTTGTTACAAATGTTGAATGTGGTCTTTCTTGTTCTAATGTTCTATCTCGCTTTTGTTATGGTGCTGTTTGGTTAATGATAATGTGAAATGAAATGAGAGAGGAAAACAGAAAATGAGATGGTATTTAAAGGAGAGAATATGGGTGAGAGTAGGAATTAGGAACCCCAGCATTTTGGTGTTAATTTATGGTAATGATAGATAAGGCAACAAAAGCTTGGTCAAGTTTTAATCTTACTATAAACGTTATTCTTTAATGTTTGACAATTTCACCACAACAATATTTGAGCCTGCTGTGGAATAAGATTTCATATCGCTATTTGAGCGGCCGTTTCTTTCTAGATTTATGGAATTGGCACAAACATGCACAAGGTGGACTAGTTCGTTTTGTTTTGGTTTTTTCATTTGTCCTATTCAAAGGTATGCTGTGAAAATTATATATGATTTCATATTGTAGTATTTTAAAGAAATGGGATCGTACTCTGATAAATTTATAAGATTTTGATCTATTTAATTTTAATTTAATAAAAAATCTGATTCTTAAAAAAAAATAGTATTACATGATAGAATCTGGATTTAGAATTGGAGAACATTTCAGGTTTATTTTAAATGACAGATGATATTATTTAGAAAGGAGGTAGCCTAAATTTAGAGAGAAATTTTTCGAATTATTTTATAAAATATATAACAACCATTTCTTATTAACTATGTTTTTTTCACGAATATGATTTATTTCTAGTTATTTATTACTGTAAAAAATGTAGACAACATAAGAGAAAATGACTTAAAGTTAATAGGTCCTTAGCAAAAAAGCAAGAAACGTCAAAAACTTAAGTCTCAACTACAATTTACATATAATCAAAAACAACATAGACTCGTTGTTAATGTTCAAAATATTAAGCTATACATCAATGTTCAAGCTATCATAAACTAAATAGTTAAGCTAATAATTTAGTAAATATTTTGCTATTAATTTTTAATTTTTTTTATAAGAGGTCGTATTGGACATGTTATGATAATGTAGATCTAATGTACGGAGTCATAAGGTAGTCTGATGGTGAAGAGGGCAGTCGTAAAGAATAAAGTGCAGCAGATTGTGGGTTCGAGCATCAACAAAAAATAGGAGTTATAAGATTGTTTGATGGTAGAAGGTGTACATCCATTTATTTCTCTTTCAATAATGCTCACAAGAGTTCTGTGAAAATTGTGAAGAGTAATGAATTATGAAAATTTTATTTTAATAAACTACTATTAAACATCACCTTCAATAAAATTAGTTGCTCTTTAAATTAAGTTGAGTTGCAAATGTTGGACCGGCATTAAAATCTGCAAGCTTTGTGCTTATTTTGTACTTCTAAAAAAATGAACAATGTTATTTTGTTTCGTAAGAGATGAGCAATGTTATGTTCAACGTGATATATACTAAAAAAATGTAATATATTCATGGCATCGTGGAACATTAACAAATACATAATATAAAAGCCTGTTCAACTAGGTCAATAAGTTACTAGTTTAAAATATATGTAAATATACTTATCTGAATAGTAAAAATATTTTGAAATATTTTAATGTTAAATATATTAATATTTTAATGTTAAATATGTTAAATATAGTAATAATATTCTAAGTGAAAATATTCTATGCTTTTAAAAGTTTTTTATATTACTTATACACATAATGTAAAGGGAAATGGAGTATCTTATATAAGGAGATAAATTATTTCCTCCTGCTAGTGAAATCATGACATGTGTCATGTTTCATTATATTCTATAAAAATATTTTTAAAAATAAACAAAATAGTATACATGTCACATTTTTACTGGCTAGAAGAGATAAATTATGTCCTAATATGAAAAGATACATTAATATCTAATGTAAAATATTTATGTTCTAATACAAATACAAATGCAATAAATGATATCAAAATCTTTTATTATAATAATGCACATATATTAAACTATTATTTTGAGTAGCATGTCCATATGCACTCCATGCATCGACCCGTATTCTTATTAATCTTTTATCAAGTGTATACACAAAGATTTTATAAATGTGTTATGAGATATTTTTTGTGTGGGTCAAAGTTGAAATGGCAAATTGTCAAAGGATGTCATTCTAACCGGCCTACGAAGTTTTGATAAAGACAAGATCTTACATTGAAGCTTGACGACTTGGACATCTCAACAAACAACATACCAAGAACTCAAGGACATTGTTATAGAATCTAGGATTGCTTTTTACATTCTAGAGTCCTAAGATGATTGCCTAGTATTGAGTCTTAGGGTACGTAAACCCAAGATGGAAGTGTCTCACAAAGAGTCTAAAATAAAAATCACATAAAATGAGGTATAACATCAACATATAAATATATGATAATTAACACTAATGCATTTGTATTTAGCATACATGATTTTATGCATAAAGGTTTAATCGTTTCTAAAATCATGATTGCATTATCATTCATCATATCGTTTCTAAAATCATGATTGCATTATCGTTTCTAAAATCAAAGATTGAAAAACCATTTTTAATTATTTTAATCGATTAACCCAGTTTGTAATCGATTAAGTCCTGGTGAAATCCTTAATTGATTAAGGAAAGTCATAATCGATTAAATGGAGTTACAATAGCCAATCTCCCAGGATTTCTTGTATCAATCGATTAAGTAATCTTTTAATCGATTAAGCCATAACCAAAAGTCTATTTTCAAAAACCCGTTAATCGACTAACATGACAATTTAATCGATTAATATTTGTTATATCAGTTATGAGCTAATTCTGTTATTTTGAAACATAATCCATTCCGTTTTTAAAACAGTTTTCTCTTCACCCTCATTAAGCAATAACAAAAAATATCTAAGTAAACAAAGAATCAAAGATACATTGTGCTAAAAAGTTTCAAAGTTATCTTGATGTATCTTTGAGTTTTCTTACATGAGCTTCAAGAGTGAAAAAAGATAGAATAGAGAGAATAGAGAGAAAAGAGAGAAAAATCTTTTCATAGAGCAAAACCATTTTTCATTCAATTGAAAACACTCCTTGCATGATTTCATAATTAGGTCTTAGGGCTGTGTTTGTGAGCTTTCTGTCAAGGGTGATTAGATCCGAATTTAGAGTTGTAATTCACACATTCTAGTGTGCAAAGTAACTCGGCGAAAGTTCTGAAATTGAGGAGAATTCTGGTGATGTGTGGTATCATCTCAGGTTGAGAATTATGAGTCTTCATTAGATAGAAAGTCTTGATTCAAGCAAGAGTTTTGGCTGGGGCCAAATTGCACGAAAGGTGTGGTATCCAAGTAGGCGTAGATAAGGGGTAAAATTAGGCTTTGTGGCTCATTGGTTTCAAGAAGGAAGTTTATATCTCATTGTATTGGATGTGCGATTGTAAATTACATTTCTGATTAGTGAAGAAAAATCTCCCAAATCAACTGGGAGGACTGGGTGTAGTTTGCAGTGGACCGCAAACGAACCAGGATAAAAATCCTCGAGCAAATTTTCTCTATCCTTATCTCTTTATAATTCAGTCTTTATTGCTTCCTGTTTTGATTAGATTACTGTGATTAATTGCTTGTTGTGTTAATCTGTTGTTAGTCAAGAATCAATATTAGGACAATAAAGATGAAGAATGATCACGGTTTTTACGAAGCGAGAAAACTAATTTTCAAAGTAAAACAAACAGGATAATTGATTAACATTCTAATAATAATCGATTAAGTTAACTGGCTTTAATCGATTAACCTTGTTGATAATCGATTAACTGCAGCAACTTTGAATTCTGCGCAAACATCGAAAAAGCGGGACTGGTAGTTCGCGACATCTATTCACTCCCTCTATAGGTGTAATCATACCTTATTTGTACCCAACAAGTGGTACCAGAGCTAGTACGAAGGTGCTAGCTTGGCTGCTAAATTCGTTGATCCAAGGGATTAATCACTATGGGTTCCACTAACCCTTTCGACGGTGATGGTGCATCCATCAACTGCCCTCCGATTTTCAGTGGCGAAGGGTACGCCTACTGGAAGATGCGCATGCAACTCTTTATAGAGGCTATAAACACAGAGATTTGACACTCTGTTGTCAATGAGCCTTTCACTCCACTTCACTTAGTGGATGGTGAAACCAAATAAAAAACAAAGGGATTGTGGACTGATGAAGAAAGACGTAAAGTACAACACAATCTCAAGGCAAAGAACATTATAACCTCTGCCTTATCATACGATGAATTCTTTTGGGTGTCATAGTGCCTAAATGCAAAATAAATGTGGGATACTTTGCAAGTAACCTACAAAGGCACAAGTGAGGTTAAGCGCGCAAGATTGAATGCGTTAACCCTTGAATATGAGTTGTTTCGTATGTTTCCAAATGAGTCAAGTAATGAAATGCAAAAACTATTCACCCATATTGTTAACCATTTAATTTCATAAGATAAGATTTTTGCTATTGGTGAACTTACTAACAAAGTGTTGTGTTGTCTTGATAGGAAATGGGAGCCCAAGGTAACCGCAATTATGGAGTCGAAAGACTTGGATAAAATGCTGCTAGCAACTCTCTTTGGAGAACTCCAGGAACACGAAATGGAATTAGGACACTTAACAATGCATGAAGATTCGGACTGAAAGAAAAAGGGGTCCTCTCTGAAAGCTACATCTTCACAATCACAAGAAGATAGAGACGATGATTATTCGGGGTCTGAACTTGATGATGAAACCTTAAACCTCATGGTCAGAAAATTTGGGAAGTTTCTTAAGAAGAAAGGAAGGTTTAAGTGCTTTCAAAAGAAAGAGACAATTGATTCAACCAGACGAGGGAAAGCTCCCAAAGATCGCCTCATTTGTCATGAGTGTGGCAAGCAGGGCCATATGAAATACCAATGCCCGACCCACCTCAAGAAGGTTGAACATGATAAAAGCAACCCTCAGGACTTCAAATCCAAGAAGGCCTACATGGTGTGGGATGTCTGGGAGGACGAGACAACAAGTAGCACATTCGATGAAGAGGAGACAACCAAGTTATGCTTAATGGTAAACACTATAGAAATTGGCAGCATAAGTAACCCGGATAACACGAGTGAGGTATACTTTTCTGAATCGTCTTCATGTTCCGATGAGTCTCCTACTTATGATGAACTATATAGTGCATTTTTGGAGTTGCATGAGGAACTTAAGAAATTAGCGAAAGTAAATGTAAATAGAAAACGAGTCATCATGTTGCATGAAATTAAGTTAACTAAAATGCAAGAGGAGTTGAATGAATTAAAACTCTAAAATGAGACTCTTGATCTAATTTACTCTTCCACCTCATGTAGTTGCGCCACTAAATTAATTGAACCCTCTATATGTGACCAATACGATATATTAAATGCTGAAATTTCCGATTTAAAAGATAAATTGGCAAAGTTCACATATAGCATAAATAACCTAGACAACCTACTTGCTACATCTAGGAATGTAGGTAATCATAGAGGTCTTCGCAATAAATCAAGGAAAAACAATAGACCATATAGGAGGTAAGTAGATTACATGCATAATAAGACTAATCATAAATTGCCTACTCATTTCTATTGTGGTAAATATGGTCATACATCTATATCATGCTACATCACGAAATATGGTGTACCTAGTGGTAATTATGTATGGGTGAAAAAAGGGAAAGAGTCTTTGATTACTAACAAGAAAGGACCTAATATAATTTGGGTACCTAAACAATGCAATTAAACTTGTTTTGCAGGTATGCCTACAGACTCAAGGACAACACTGGTACTTGGACAATGGATGTTCGAGGCATATGGCATGTGATAGATCAAAGTTCTTGGATCTCTGAAATGGTAAATATTATGTCATTTATGGAGATAACAACAGAAGGAAGATACTATGCGTTGAAAGAATTGGACATGTTTCACAAGTCGTGATAGAAAACGTGCTACATGTCGAAGAACTACATCACAACCTACTAAGCATTAGCCAGCTGTGTGACAAAGATAACAAGGTATCTTTTGACTCAAAGTGTTGCATCATTTGTGACGGGGTAAATAATAATGTTATATTCATAGGGCAGCGAATAAATAATATTTATATGATCGATTTCGATGATGTCACCACTCTGTTCTCTAAATGTTTTATCACTAAAGAGAGTGGCATTTGGTTGTGACATAGATGATTAATACACGTTCATTTGAAACATCCAGCTAAGTTGTCATCACATGATTTAGTAGTAGGATTACCAAAGCTGGATTTTAAATCAAAAGACTCTTGTGACACTAAGTTCATTTTCAACTAAGAAAGTGATATCCACAACTAAGCCTTTGGAATTACTCCATATGGATTTGTTTGGACCATCACAAATTATGAGCTTTGGTGGTAGCTACTATGCGCTAGTAATTGTTGATGACTACTCTAGATTTATGTGGACTTTGTTTCTCGCTCTAAAAAGCGATGCTTTTAAATCTTTTAAAAATCTGGCCAAACAACTTCAAAACCAATTTGATCATAAGATAGTGTATATTCGCAGCGATCATGGTGGAGAATTTGAAAACCACCTATTTGATAAGTTTTGTGAAAAGCATGAGATCCTACATCAGTATTCGGCTCATCGAACCCCTCAACAAAATGGAGTTGTTGAGAAGAAAAATCGAGTACTAGAGGAGCTAGCTAGGACAATGCTAAATGAAAGCAAGGTCCCTAAATATTTTTGGGCCGATGCGGTGCATACTGCTTGTTATGCAATTAACCGAGTATTACGTAGGCCTACACTCTTAAAAACGCCATATGAATTGCTTAAAGGCCGAAAATCGAATATTTCATACTTGCATGCTTTTGGATGTAAATGCTTTATATTGAATAATGATAAAAGATTACTAGGTAAATTTGATTCGAAAGCTGATGAGAGAATATTTTTGGGATACTCTGTTCATAGTAAAGCATATCGAGTCTTTAATAAATATACTATGCATGTTGAAGAGTTCATCCATGTAAAATTTGATGAATCTTCTCCAAAAGAGAAGAGAAAGGTTGTGTGTGATTATGTTTCAGGTGCGCTGGAAAATGCACACACAAAGGACATGGATATTGAGAAAGAGGTTCATGATGATCAAGAGCAAAATGAAGATCATCAAGAAATGCCTATGGTGTGGAAGACAAAGAAAGATCATCCACTCGACAAGGTTATAGGTGATATCTCAACGGGAGTGGTAACCCGAAATTCACTGTGAAATTTTTGTAACTTTGTAGCATTTGTGTCTTGATAAGTGCCAAAAAAAACCTAATTTTCACACCACTAATCCTATGCAAAAAATGTGAAAACAACTTAATTCAACACGTTTTACATAAATTTTGTGTGTTTGCATAATATGATTTTTTATCACCTCTTGTCCAAGTTTTCTTTGAGTTTTGTAGGAAATTGAACCAAAAAGAATGCTTAGGCTTGAATAAATAAAACTTGCTTCACCTTGAAGAATTCAAGCCAAAGTGCATGAAACATGTGTGCTTAAAACTAAGCATGGTAAGGTGCATGCTTAAAACTTAAGCATGACTAAGCAACTTGGTCTTGGTTGGAAGAAATTAAAGCCAAATAAAAGCTGCTCACAAAGCTATCCAACCAAGCACAAAGTTGTCCAGTCAAACACCAAGCATTAGGCCATCAGCCAAGCACCAGGCCAGGTCAGCCAAGCTCCAGGCCAGGTCAGCCAAGCACCAGGCCAGGTCAGCCAAGCACCAAGCACTAGGCTAGGTTAGTCAGGCTTCTCAAGCAGGCAGCTGAGCATGCACCAGGTCAGCCAAGCTGCTCAAGCAGGCAGTTGTACGAGCACGAGGTCAGCCAAGCTGCTCAAGCAGGCAGCAGAGCGTGGAACCAGGTCAGCCTAAGGCCTGGCCCACGAGAAAAATGGTTGATTGGCCTATAAGAATGACTATGTCATGAATGATGTCACAAGCCAAGCAACCAGCAAAAGCTAGCTTCTAAGCCAAGTTTATGACCTCATGCATGACACAAGCAAGTAGGAGATGTCACCATGCATGCAGCCTACCCCACAACAGGCTGTCCAAGCTAGCTGGTCAAGATGGGACAAGTTGTTGACCCACCAGTGAGCTAAGCGGTCAGGAAGGGGGGTAAGCGACCCTCGCTTGCCTATAAAAGGCACACCCATTTGTTCACTATTGAATCATTGTACATACCATTTTGCTTCTCATTTTCGGTTCTCTCTCATTTGAGAGTGTTCTTAGGCTGTTTTAGGCTTTTAGTTCATATAAATTCGAACGGAATGGAGTTGGCAAATGAGGTGTAAAAATATGATTTTGTAACCTCATTTGGAATCAAAATCATCTCATCCTTGGATAGATGACTCATGCTCCTAGATATTGACTTGGAATATGGTGTAAGATTATTTCTTTTCTTCATTTCTATCTTGTTATGATTTCATTACATTCAAGTTATTACTTTTGGTTAAGTTTTGATTCTTTATGAAGTTCATAATGCAGTTTTAGCTTGATCACCTAAAACTTGATTTAAAGATCCAAAATGCTTCTTCTTAAAGTGTTGATTTAGTTCACTTGCCACATCAAGCATCTATTTTAAGCAACTTATGTTCAAGGCTAAATGATGTTAATGGAGCCTGAAGTAGGGTGTGACAACCTACTCCGACGAGTGACACTTAACTATTGTTTAATGTATTACATAAGGTTTGAAAGTCATCTTATCATTCTAGGACACTAGATGAAGGATTTAGAAATGGTGTGTGGAATTAACCAAAAATATAACACATAACTTATAATGTTTTCAAAATCATTTGAGTCAATAAATAATTCCATATTTCAAATCAATTTTCCCTTCTTGAATTTGTAAATAGTTAGTTCTTTACTTTTTCATGTTTCTTAGTTCATAAAATCACAAAACAAACTTTTATGTGTTACTTTATTACTTTTGATAAAAGATACAAAGTATGAGTACATTTCTGTTAGGCAATTCCTTGTGGTTCGACATAACTTTATACTATACTACAATTGAATCTTGAAAGAGATGCAAATGTAAAATAGTAAAGAGTTAACTTATAAATTTTATTTGTTGACAAGAAAAAGAAACCTTGAATCAAAGTGCAATTAAACTCATAAATTGTATCTTTGTGAAAAGGAAAAATACACAGTTATAATGAGTGATCTAACTACTAACTTTTACTTTCAGTCATTTACATTTCCACAACTAACATTTATTTTCTGTCATTTAAATTCTGCAACTAATTATTTATTGTTTTATTTATTTATTCTTTACCAACCTTCCATAAGGAAGAAGTTCGGTTAATAAAGGAAAACGAAAATAAATATCACTCATTATCACTTGTATTAAATTGCTAAATTCATACCATTATACCAGCATTGGAATTAATCCAACAAAGCCGAGATGGTATGAAATTGTTAATAATTCAATAAAGCTAAGTTTTTGATTAAAGGAACATTCTTGAAACCATTATACCGATGTTTGAATTTATTCCAGCAAAGCCAAGATGGCGAGCAAAGAATCAACCTGTCATTAAATAAATTAATCAGACACTTGCTGCCTCAAAATAAAGCAAGCATCAAAAAAATTTTCAACATGTCTCAAGTCGAACCTAAGACCATAGACGAGGCCTTAGAGGATGAACACTAGGGTATAGTTATGCAAGAAGAGCTAAACCAGTTTGAGCGTAAAAACATATGGGACTTGGTCCCTAATCCTAAAGATCATCCCGTAATAGGCACGAAATGGGTCTTTAAAAATCAATTGCACGAATCTGGTTTGATTATACGTAATAAGGCACGCCTTGTTGCAAAAGGGTATAATCAAGAAGAAGGCATCGACTATGATGAAACCTACGGCCTTGTTGCAAGGTTGGAGGCTATCCGAATGTTACTAGCCTTTGCATCGATTATGAACTTCAAACTTTTTCAAATGGATGTAAAGAGTGCGTTCTTGAATAGATATATTCAAGAAGAAGTGTATGTGAATCAATCGCCTGGTTTTGAAAATCATAAATTCCCTAATCATGTTTGTAAACTCAAAAAGGCTTTATATGGTTTAAAGAAAGCTCCTAGAGCTTGGTATGATAGATTGAGTAGTTTCTTATTAGAAAATGGATTTGAAAGGGGCAAGGTTGATGCAACTCTTTTTATACAAAAGTCAGAAAATAATGTGTTACTAGTACAAATTGACGTAGATGGTATAATATTTGGTGCTATAAATGATTTGTTGTGTAAAGAATTTTCTGAACTTATGAAAGGGGAGTTTGAAATGTCGATGATGGGCGAGCTGACATTCTTTCTAGGCCTACAAATCAAAAAATTGAGAAGTGGGATATTCATTCGCCAAACAAAGTATTGCAAAGAACTTTTGCACAGATTCGAGATGGATAAATGTAAAGAAGCGACAACACCTATGGCATCATCCTACTATCTCGATAAAGACAAATAAGGTAAAGCAATTGAGGTAACAAAATATTGTGGCATAATTGGTTCATTATTGTATCTAACTACTAGCCATCCCGATATAATGTTTAGTGTATGTATGTGTACAAGATATCAAGCCTCACCTAAGGAATCACATTTTAGTGTTGTAAAATGTGTTATGAAATATCTTAAAGGAACAATATCTATGAGTTTATGGTATCCTAGGGATGCTTCTTTATCCCTAATAGGATATTCTGATTCTGACGTAGCGGGATGCAAGTTAGAATAAAAGAGTACTAGCGGGACTTTCCACCTTTTGGATAGCTCCCTAGTATCATGGCATAGTAAGAAGCAAGTTTGTGTTGTTTTGTCTACCGCCAAAGCGGAATATATTGCCGCAGGCGTGTGTTGCGCTCAGATTCTATGGATGAAGCAACAACTATCAGACTTTGGCTTAAAACTAGTGAAAATTCCTATAAAATGCGATAATACTAGTACCATAAATCTATCGAAAAACCCAATTCTTCATTCTAGAACTAAGCATATAGAGATTCAACATCATTTTTTAAGAGAACATGTACAAAATAGTGACTACATGCTTGAATTTGTTGAAACCTCAAAGCAATTAGCAGATATTTTCACCAAGCCCCTTCCATGGGATACATTCTTTGTCTTATGCAGAGAACTCGACATACTTGATGAAAAATATCTAAACTAACTTGCGTAGAGTTATTGTGTGCATTTGCTTGATCTTTGTTATATGTTATTGAATAATAAATGTTATGAATGCATGCTTCCTTGCTTAGATTATCTTCATGAATGTTTTAGGCTCTCTTAGTGTGTCAAAAACCTTTAGGTTTGTGTCTTAATAATAGAACTCTATTCATACTCTATATATACATAAGCTGCACTGAAATCTGTGATAAGTGCTGTCAATAATCGATTGTTCTGTGCCTTAATTGATTAATTTGAGTTACAGAAGCCAAAATAAATTTTCATCTTGCAAAGTAATCGATTAACACCAATTTTAATCGATTACATGGGCTCATTTTTTTGAAAATCTGAAAATTATCTTCTGATTAATCGATTAACGTCTTAACTTAATCGACTACATGGGCTCCAAAATTTCAATTTTGAAAATTGTTATGTTGGTTAATTGATTAAGCTACTGCATATAATCGATTAATGATAGTGTTTATCAGATTAAAGTGACGTTTCTAGGTCATTCCTCATTTAGAACCCTAATCCACTTTGCTTTCCCCATTATGGATCTTTTCCCAAAATTGAGTGTTCCTCAAGAGTTCATTAGCAAATTCGGTTCCTACCTTATAAGTTTCATCTCTATAAAACCTTAAATCTCTACCCAATTCATATTTCACCATTTCCCCCTCTTTAGAAACCCTAAACCTAAAATTCGAAAAATTGATTATCAAATTGATTAAATCACTATTATACCTACAAGATGAGTGAACCAAGGAGCATGAGAGTGAAGCACACTGCAATACATGCTAGACCCAGAGCAAAAGGCTCTTCCTTGCCTCAAGGAGGATGAAAGAGTCATAGAGAGACCTTTACTACTCTCCCATTCTTCAAGAGGCTGGATTAGCTAAGTTCCAAGGCCGTAAGCAAACCTACATTCGATATGCGGTTGTAGAATGGATTGATGCTCAAGGCTTTCAATTCCCACATGGGTTAGAAACCGAATGAGTTAACAAATTCGTGGAATTGAAAGATAAGATGTATCCTTCACTCATTAGATAATTCTATAGCAATTTTAGATATAAGGATGAGGTGTATTCAACAATGGTAGGGGAAGATGATTGTTATAGATGAAGATTTTATTTTTGGATGTTGGAGGTCTTGAATATGATGGACTTATGCTAGGTCATTGCAACAATGAGTCATGAGACTCATTCGATGTTATTGAAATGTACAAATCCTGTTTGAGAGGACCTCACCTATTTGTGTAAGGGGAATTGACCAAGGTTGGGTCATTGTCTGTGGAAAATTGGCTCTTACACTATTTGATTGCATACATATTGGTTCAGAGAAATACTAATCATGCTCAACCGACCATCAACGATCTAAAACTGATGTTTGCCATTCGGGAAGACATTTCAGTTAATTGACCTTCATAGATTCTCAAAGTTATGCATGGCATAGATTCATCTTCATCAAGATTGCTCGCCTATGGGATATTCATCTCTCGTATCATTGATTACTACGAGATTGACACCGCTCATGTGAACACTATCATGACTAACTCCTGAGAGCATCAAGTTGATGACAACCTGATTCACAAAATGGGCATCTATAAATTCAGTAATGAATGGAAATATCAAGAAGACCATAATGCCATTGTGAATGAGGATATACCACCTGAAGATAATGCTACAAATCCTAGTGAGTCCATTCCTGAGCAACCACTTGTCGAGGCATTTGTTGAGCCTCGAGAACCATCGTTTGGGCTTGCTCACTTGGATGTGATGGAACAGTGCCTCAACGTGCATATAGATGGTCATTTTTAGAGTATGAGGGTTTCCATGGCTGCTGAATTTCAGCAGCAGCAGAGGCTTTCCGAGGATCTAGAATGTATCATTTTCATAGTGCATACTACCCATGGCTCATCTCCATCACCACCTACACAAGATTAGCATAGATAGGAATGTCTAGTGTGTGTCTAGGGTGTGGGGTTATTATGTTTTGGTGATTGTATTTTGGTGTTGCATATGTTATGGTTGTATTTTGATGTACTTTCTATTTTGAATAATTTGTACTCGTTTATTGCACTTACAGTTATAAGTTGTAAAACTTTGAGATGTTTGCAAATTATTGCATTATACTTTGATGTTATCTATTGTGCATATCTTATGTTGAATGATTGATATATTCTAAATATTGCTACATCATTATCTTTGATCATTTTATGGATTTTATGTTGAATTTTCACAACTAGATAAATCTCGCAATCAATTCTGCCATAATATCTTTTTATTACTAAATAATCGATTAACTCCATATTATAATCGATTAAACCTAAACTTTGTGCACATGTTCAAGTTTTTTTTTTAAAACTGCTTAATCGATTATCCTTGATTAATTAATCAATTAAGACCAGTGAACTGTTTATCTTTCCTTACTTTTGGCTCTTTTAGTATCATAATCTGCCATAGCTTTTCGATCATGCCAAAAGGGGGAGAAATGAACTTCCACAAAGTAATCATGTTGCTACCCTATCATTACCTCTTACATGGTTGAGGGGGAGAATGAGGGGGAGCAGCGCATTCTGATTCAACGCTATGGAAAAATTTTCAGTCTAGGGGGAGATTGAAATTGCAAATAGTCAAAGGATGCCATTATAACCGTCCTACGAAGTTTTGATGAAGACAAGATCTTACATGGAAGCTTGAAGACTTGGACATCTCAACAAACCACATACCAAGAACTCAAGGTCAGTGTCATAGAATCTAGGATTGCTTTTTACATTCTAGAGTCCTAAGATGATTGCCTAGTATTGAGTCTTAGGGTACGTAAACCCAAGATGGAAGTGTCTCACAAAGAGTCTAAAATAAAAATCACATAAAATGAGGAATAACATCAACATATAAATATATGATAATTAACACTCATGCATTTACATTTAGCATACATAATTTTATGCAGAAAGGTTTAATCGTTTCTAAAATCATGATTGCATGATTATCATCATATAGGATGTTTACCATTTAAAGATTGAAAAACCATTTTTAATGAATTTAATCGATTAACCCAATTTGTAATCGATTAAGTCCTGGTGAAATCCTTAATTGATTAAGGAAAGTCATAATCGATTAAATGGAGTTACAGTAGCCAACCTCCCAGGATTTCTGTGTATCAATCGATTAAGTAGTCTTTTAATCGATTAAGCCATAACTGAATTTCTGTTTTTAAAAACTCGTTAATCAATTAACATGTCAATTTAATTGATCAATATCTGTTATATCAGTTATGAGTTAATTCTATTGTTTTGAAACATAATCTATTCCGTTTTTAAAACAGTTTTCTCTTCACCCTCATTAAGCAAGAACGAAAAATATATGAGTAAAAAAAAGAATCAAAGATTCACTATGCTAAAAAGTTTCAAAGCTATCTTGATGTATCTTTGAGTTATCTTGCCTGAGCTTCAAGAGTGAAAAAAAGAGAGAATAGAGAGAAAATAGAGAAATATATTTTCATAGAGAAAAACCATTTTTCATTCAATTGAAAACACTCCTTGCATGATTTCTTAATTAGGTCTTAGAGATGTGTTTGTGAGATCTTTCTGTCAAGGGTGATTAGAGGTGAATTTAAAGTTGTAATTCGCACATTCTATGTGTACAAAGTAACTCGGTGAAAGTTATGAAATTGAGAATAATTCTGGTGATGTGTGGTATCATCACAGGTTGAGAATTAGGAGTCTTCATTAGATAGAAAGTCTTGAATCGAGCAAGAGTTTCGGTTGGGGCCAAATTGCGTGAAAGGTGTGGTATCCAAGTAGGCGTAGATAAGGGGTCAAACCGGGCTTTGTGGCTCGTCGGTTTCAAGAAGGAATTTTTTGTCTCGTTGTATTGGAAGTTTGGTTGTAAATTACATTTCTGATTAGTGAAGAAAAATCTCTGAGATCAACCGGGATGACTGGATGTAGTTTGCAGTGGACCGCAAACGAACCAGGATAAAAATCCTCGAGCAAATTTTCTCTATCCCTATCTCTTTATAATTCAGTCTTTATTGCTTCTTGTGTTAATATGTTGTTAGTCAAGAATCAATCTTAGGATAGTAAAGATCAAGAATTATCACAGTTTTTACGAAGCTAGAAAACTAATTTTCAAAGTAAAACAATCAGGATAATTGATTAACATTCTGATAATAATCGATTAAGTGAACTGACTTTAATCGATTAACCTTGTTGATAATCGATTAGCTGTATCAGCTTTGAATTTTGCACAAACATCGGAAAAGTGGGACTAGTGATCCTCGACACCTATTCACCCCCTACCTTATTGGTACCCAAAAAAAGTTGTTCTTCTTGGGACGACGAAGAGAGAAAATAGTAGTAAGAGAATGTGTGAAATAATAATGATGCATTGTGGAAGTTTGTTGTAGTTATTAATGAATGTTACAAAAGAATAAAATTGGAATATTGAAATTATGTCATGATTACTAAATGGAATTGAATAAAATTATATATGTTAAATTACCTGAATATCATTTAGACATATTTTTGTATTTATATAGTAGTAAGAGCATAATATCGATAGAAATTATGTTTTTCAATTACCTAAATTCTCCTTAAGCATAATTTGCTTCTATATAGTTGGATAAATATTACAACGGAATGCACCTCACTTTTTATTTATGTATGATTTAATTTAGATATCAACCCACTTTTATATAAATTAAAAAAACATTTATTGTTATATCATTTATTGCAAGTAGATTGGAGAGTTTTCAAAGTTGTTTGCAAGTCATAAGTGTTCTGCCTCTTATACGAGGAAGAGCATTAGAAAGTTATCACCCTACGTAGAGAAGGTTTTACTTTTCATCTTGTAGTAGTGATAAGTTTTTCTGGTACAACAATTGGTTTTGGCAGGTAGACTCTACAACTTGATAGACTGCATGCATATTTCTGATACTATGTTGTGTGTGAGAGGTCTTTGTCATGGGGACACATGGGGTTTCAATAGTTTGTCCACTCTTCTTTACCCTAAGAGAGACAAACTATATATGCCTTAGTTAATCCAACTGTTATTCTTGCCAGGGATGGTTGGGGAAGAACTATGGCATAGGAGGCTATACCGCTAATTTAGGCTATAGGTGGTTAAAAACTTGTGGCGATGACGATTCCCTACCCCACGCTTAGAGGTGGGTGTGACATATAGATATTCTGGAAAAAGTTAGATTTATGTGTTGGGTTGCTATTCATGACTCCCTTCCAACTAACGAGTTGTGTTTCAAATGAAAGATGACAATGAGTTCTGCTGGCTTTAGTGTAATGATTATGTGGAGGACCTCCTTCTTACACTTAGAGATTACTCTAACACAGTCCTTTTGGGGCAACGTTTGGGTTTTGTTTATACATCTTTCAGGAATAACCTTTCTTTCATCAGCTAGTTGGTGTAAAATTCACAACTTCTCAATGAAAAATTATTTCTAGCAAGCATCTGGTGAACTTGGAGGTGGAAAAATAACACTATGGCATGAGATATAATCTTGTTGTGTTTCACGTTCATCATAACTTTAGAGACCGGTTTAATATGGTAAGTTTGAGCTATGCGGATAATGGTTGCCTCCTTTCTAGTGGTCTTTACCCACATCTGGGCAAGTGAAGCTAAATGTGGATGCTAGTTGTTCCATGAGTTCTGATACTGTATAAGGATCAGATTGTATAAAAAATTAAGGGTGTAAAAGAAATGGAACTTTATCAAAAGAATTAATAGAAAATTAGATTAATTTATAAATAAGAGTAAGGAGTGTCTCACCTATTTTGTTACATAAAAGTATAAAACAGAAAACCAGAAGAAGAGGTAAATAAAAGATGGAAGCAAGGAAGGAGATGAGGTTTTCCATCAATCCATTATCAGATACCACTAGAACAAATTTAAAATCTAACTCAGAGAGACTGTAATTTAAGAATACCAATTGCTATGATGACACTGAATTATTGTTCGTTGCATCTATTTTTATCATTCATAGAATTATTGCTCAATGCATCTGTTTTATCACCGATTAATTAAATTATTGGTTGTTGCTTCTGTTTTCATCACCGATTGAATTGCTCGCTGTGCTTCTATTTTTTTATCATACCTTTTATCATTTTTAATACCCATCACGTGGGTATCAAGAACTGTATATAGCAAATTGCCACTAGTCTGAAATGAAAAATATTATTTAGCCAAGGACACGCAATTTCATGGAGATGATTTACACGAGGAATGTACATGTTTATATGATTTCAATATGAATGAAAATATAATATTGAATTATAAATACAAAACTAAGAGCCTTATAGGCTTAATATTGAATTAATATAAACTTGAACCATTGCGCATTTGTGTTGTACTTCTCCTGATTGACATATAAGGATTGAGTATTAAATTGTAATACATACTTAGCAATCCTAGCTAAAGATGGTAAAATAGACTGCCTTGTAGCCCGCATCCGTAAAAAGCCAGCAATTCTGCAGATGTTGTGAAGTTGAAACTAATCTAACAAAAGTACAAAATAATGCCACTACGTGTATGTATCTCTCAACCAATTATGCAGACTAAGTAGAAATAATGCCTAAACCAATTTTTGTGCAGACTATGTTGTTATATAAGCCAGAGTTCTCTACTTCTCTAATTCCACAAAAAATAAAAAAAAATACCAAAATTTCAATATTTAAGGATGTATGTATCTCACAACACAATCTTTTAATAACATCTTCAGGTACCTCAAAACCTTTTATATCATCTTCTTCATTCTTTCTCTTCATGTTCTTTTCTTTTCTTTTTGGTTTCAAGTCCCTACATATCTGGTTCTCTACTTCTCCTTCGAGCAATGTCCGGTGTAAGGGACTAAGGAAAGAGATTTTGTATTTTGGTCTGCACACTACAAATGCCTAACTTTGGGATGTTTAGTTCGTTTGGACTCCCCCGTTTGAAATCCCTACTAGATAAACAGGCTATCAGGCAGCGCGTCATAGGCTAATGGGAATGCTCATTTTACCATATGTAATTCTAGCTCTAGACACAAAGTTCTTCGAATGCTCATTTCACCATATCTAATTTTAGCCCTAGAAACAAAGTTCTTCATATGTATCAATTTTTTTTTTGTATGTTTCACCATAGGGTATGGTGAAAGGGGAAGAGTAACTTTTAGAAATGACATACATCTAAAAGGTGAAATTTGTAACGATTAACATTTCATCACAGTAAAAATATCTTGTGGTTCCAAGATGATTAAATATAGCCTTTATTGGACTAGAAAATAAATCATGATAAATATAGGTGTATGTCTTTTACAATTTTGCATTTGATTTTTGTATACTTACATATTAGATGCATTTTTACTCTAACATTCTTCTAAGTTGCAAAAGTCTATATTAAATGTAGAAAAACAAAAAAAAACTAATTTACCCCTATTAGTTTGCCATATCATCTTATTAAAATTAAGTGGGTTACATTTTGAAATTAAGTATAGACATGTACCTCCAACTGCATGGTTGATTCCCTTTCTCACCGCCATTCCGAGGAGGATCTAATCTATACCTCACTTACATCCCCTATTCCAACACTTGTGGACCAATTGCGCAACTACTACCTCACTCTTTAGGGGCAACAGTTCATAAAAAATGTGAATCAAATGCAAGCATGCAACACAAATTCCATTTTCCCATGGGTTGCTATTTTATGAGAAGAGGATATTTATACCTTATATTAGCCAGCTCTAGATGTCTCACGGCATTGAGTTTCACTACACTCCAGCCTCCGAACATTTTGGTTTGAAACCCACCATTGCTAGGATAACAACATATTGTTATTAGCCAGGAGTGTAGAAGAAAACAAAGGAGTTCACTTTTGAATACAACAAATATATCCCTCCAAAAATAAATCATTACCCCACTCCAGAATTGACATTTAACAATATTCATTTAATAACGCTTGTGTGTTGAATGCGGTTAAATGTAAAGTAAAAGAGAATTAATGGTGCAATGTGAAATAAGTGCATTAAATATGATAGGTGAATACACATTCAAAAACACTTGTTTCAATAAGCGTGGTTAAAAGTCATACATCCACACATTCAACCATGCTTGCTTTAGCGAGTGGTATTAAAGTCACACATTTAACAACACTCGCTTTAGTGAGCACTGATTAAAAGTTACATATTTAACAATGCTTTCTTCAGTGAGCGCTATTAAAAGTCATACATTCAACAATATTGCTTCAGTAAACGCTATTAAAAGTCATACATTCGTATATTTAACAGTGTTTGCTTTAGTGAATGCTATTAAAAGTCATACATTCATACATTTAACTGCGCTTGCTTTAGCGGGCGCTGTTAAAAGTCACACATTTAACAGCGCTTGCTTTAGTGAGCACTGCTAAATGTCATATTCAAATAGCGCTTGTACATTGATACATTTAACAACATTTGCTTTAGTGAATGCTATTAAAAGTCATACATTAATACATTTAACTGCACTTGCTTTAATGAGCGTCGTTAAAAGTCACACATTTAACGACGCTTGCTTCAGTGACCGCTGCTAAATGTCACATTGAAACAACGCTTGTTTTAGTAAGCGCGAATCTTTAAAGATATACAAATAAAACTTCACACACAATAATATACATATCATTCAGTTTTCTATTTCTCTTATTCTTCTTCTTCTTCTTCTCTATGAGTTAACATTTATTCTCTTTTGTTTTCAGTTCATCTCTTCAAACATATAAGGTGAATCGTTGTCTTATTTTACCTCATTTATTTTTCTTTGATTCAATCTTATTACTTGCATGTACAATTAGGTTAACTACTTATTTTATAATATAGGAATATGCCAAGGTTGAATCTAGCTTGAGCCGTTGGTAATTTACCAAACTTGTATCCTCTATATGTATTTCTTGCATTTGGTTTCTATTTTTTCATTCTTATTTTCGGTATAAATTTTGATTTGATTTTTATTATGTTGAATCTGAATTATGTCTTTTTGTTGTTGACAAAAAATCCTTTTATTTCTTCAATTAAGGGATACAAGAAATTCATGGATTAGTCGTCTACATCGTCACCACCTTTGTCCCTTTCATTAGTGCATAGAATCTTCCGGATTAATGAATTTGAACTAAGGGAGACAAGTTCATGAAAGAGTTTATGAATTGGGTTTTCAGAATGATGTTTCTATTGTAAATGTAGTAGAGTTGGACATGTTTGTTACATGTTTGATAGAATGTTTGAGAAAGATGTTGTCTTATTTAGAAAGTAGACATTTAACAACGTTCGCTTCAGTGAGCGTTGTATGTTGGTGCAGCAGAAGCGATTATTGTGAAGCATTGACCACAAACAATCAAATAAAGGCATAGAATAAATAGAAGAGAAGAAACAAGAGAATTTGGTAACGAAGATATTATTAGAAAATAAGGATTACAAACCCTAGCACACTGATGGGCCCAATTGCCCATGGGGTGTTTCTATTTGGTGCTTATATCTGGTGCACATTACAACAAAGGACTTAAGTCGAGTATATAATATTAATACTCTACTCTATTATAATAATAGGTAATGTGAGACTTCATATAATAACATATTTTAAACATTCTCAACAATCTTCACCTTGACTGAAATAGACGAATATGCTCCTTAGGAACTCTACACAAGAATCTCCACCTTAGTGAATATATGACTCCACATTGCTCAATGCCTAATTCTCTTTAACAACTGTTCCTCATAAGAGTCTGCTCCCCTACATCATAAACCTTATGAGTATCCTTGACGATGTTACCAAGAGCCTAGCTCTTCAAGCTTATAGTGCACCTTCCCGTACCGCCATCAAATGGAACATGCTGCCTAGCCACCTATTGTTAGGAAGTCTTTCGATATATTGGAACTTCTACACAACAGTTCACCAACAATCGTCCTTTTCAATACTCAGTCAAACTGAACTTAGAAAGCATCAACCACTATCACCATTGTCTACTCTGACAATCCTAGTTCAAAAGAACTATCATACTCCACCATAAGGAGTATACCCATAACACACACCTTGTGTCGATGCTAACTAATATCTATGTTACATCCTTGCATCCAAGCCAATGCCCATGTCACACTCCTGCATCTCTACCAATGCTCGTGTTATAAATTGCATCAAAGCTAATGCACATGTTACACCTTACATCAAAGTCAGTCAGCGCTTCTATGCTTTTGTGGATGTGCTAACAATTAACACCGTTCACTATGATGTCTCAGACATACCATTAGGATATTCTACTTCTCATCTCAAATGAGAATATTCTCTCAACATCTCGAGAGATATTGTCAGCACCTGTCTCTGGGTCAAACTCAACACATGAGTCCCTATCTCTACCTTGATCCTAACCTAGTACATGAACTTCTAGGGTTCTGGATCAACATATCACCACAATTCCACCCTGTTTTCTTCTCATTCAAGTCATCTACTCTATCTTTGTGCACTACTTTTGACGCACCTTGCCTAGCTATCACACCTTCACACTCTTTAGCCATTATCTACTATTTGGATTAAGAGCCATCTACCAATTGGCTCTGATACCAATTGTTGGTGCAGCAGAAGTGGTCGTTGTACAGCGTTGTCCACAAACAATCAAATAATGATATAGAATAAATAGAAGAGAAGAAACAAGAGAAATTGATAACGAGGTTGGCCAATTGTGCCTACATCCCCGGGAGCACTGAGCGACTACCAAGATATTATTAGAGAATAAGGATTATAATCCCTAGCACACCCATGAGCCTAACTGCCCATAAGGTGTTTCTATTTAGTGCTTATATCTGGTGCACATTACAACAAAGACTTGAGTCCAATATAAAATATTAATACTCTACTCTATTCTAATACTAGGCAATACAAAACTTCATATAATAACATATTTCAATCATTTCCAATAGTGTTAAATGTCTATTTTCTACAACGCTTCAAAAGCGCTATTGAATCTAACCTTATATTCTACTACACTCACATAGACAATGTTCGAAAGCGCTGTTGAATAACAATTTGAAGCGTTGTTATTTTTCTATTCTGGCATAGTGAATAGGTTACTTCAACCTCTACTAACCCCTAATAAGGTGTAGGATGATATTTATATGGATTTCATAACTCACTTACCCATGTCCAATGGCCTAACAATGATATGGGTTTTGGTTAATCGGCTCTCTAAGTATGCCCATTTCTTTGGTCTTCCCACCAAATTCACTATCGAGGTTCTAGCAAATTGCTTCCTATAGGAGATTGCAAGGCTCCATGGGATCCCTCGTACCATTATTTCTAATAGAGACAAACTCTTCCTTAGCTCCTTCCGGAAGGAGTTCTTTTATCTCCGAGGAACCTCACTTTGCTTTAGCACCCGAATACCATCCACAAAACAGATGGCCAAACTGAGGTTGTAAACAAATATCTACAATCTTATCTCCACTATTTTCATCGGACCCAATCGCTTAAATGATTTCGCCATATTTCGCCAACCACAAGTTATCACCATTTGAATTTCTTTATTGACGAAAATCACCGACCCTCACAGACTTTCTGTCAATGAACAATTCCCTTCCATAAGTGGTAGACACTCTGCGAACACGAAGAGAACTTGTATCTCAGCTAAAATATAATCTTTTTGGGCAAAATAAAGAATTATATCCTAATGTCAGTAAGGAAGAATGAATATTTGATAAGTGTCTAATTACCCTAATTTCTAATATATCTTGGAGTGTTTATCTTTGTGTTCATGAGAAATACCCCACTTATTTTACACTTTTTAATTAGAATGCATAAATTGAGTAAATAAATGTTTAATGTATTTTTCCAATTTCACTTTGAATTAAGGTTGAGGAATTGAAGAAAACGTTGATCAAGATGAATTAAAGCCTAAAGTGCAATTCAAATTGCAAAAATGAAGATATAACCCAAGCCGACCAAATCGTGTTGAACTTGATTCCTAGGTCGCTAGGCGCATGTTAAGATGCATGGTGCATGGGAAACCTTTACATGAAGGTAAAACCTCATGTGAAGTAATGAGTTGCGTGCCCCACATGTCCAGCTGGGCACTCTAGCACACATCATGGCCATTTTGGCATAACAAACGATGGGTACTTACTACGCCAAAGTTTCCATTCAACAGTGCTTATTTTAGATGTATAACATCGCTTTCATGTGCTTTCTGTTTGACCGTAGTAGTATATGATCATCATTAACAGCATTTCACAAACGATGTTGTATTGATTATAGACCATAGCGCAACACATAAAAGCGATGTCATATAGTGTATCAATACAACAATGCCTCGTCCATAAAGTGTTGTCATATAGTGGATCAATACAACAACACATCGTCCAAAAAGCATTGTCATATAGTCTTAAATAAACAACACATTTTATAGGTCTTATTAACAACATTTGTTGTTGCGTTGTTGAAGTTCATATATTTAACAACGCAATAACAGAAAAGTGTTGTTGTATTATTCATAAATTTTCTCAAACAACACCTTACTACAAGAGCGCATCACATGCATAGCGTTGTTGTATTAATAATGTACCACAACGCTTTCTAAAAAAGGCGTTGTTGTAGTTATCCTTTAACTACATCGCATGTCAGAGCTTCCCCTAGAATTCACTGTTGATTTGTATAAATTAATACCTGCATATATATTTATTAGCAGAAAAGACATTCTCAACAGCACAAACATTTATACATTCTGAACAACACAAACACATTAATACATGACAAAAGTTTGTTTTATTAAACATCAATACAATACAAAATACAAACAATGAATATTATGCCAATTATGTTTTGACAGAGTACATGATTACAAATAAAAAAATTACACAAATTACATAGAAACAATATTATACAAATTATAAGCAATCAAAATTATACAAAAGACTACTTGCATCTATTTTTTCCTTTTCTTTGATTGTTTTTGTCTTTTAGGGTCATCCTTGTCTGGAGGAACATATTAATTTACCCAAAGCCCTTCATCGTGATCATCTCTTGTATATAAATCATCATCCGTAGTTGGTTCGCTCTCACGCGACTTATATGTCCCAAAAAAATGATCATCTTCATCAATATCTTCATATTCTTGGTCATCAATATTATTGACGATTATTTTGTTAGTTAAAAGAACAATGAACCATTTCATATCAGTTGGGTCACTAACATAGAATACTTGTTCAGCTCGTGATGCTAGAATAAATGACTCATCTTTACTTGTTGAGCCATTGTTGTTATCAACCCACATACAATAAAAAACCGGCATCTTAAACATTGTGTAATCCAATTCCCATATGCATTCAATCACTCCAAAGTATGACATGTTCACATATATTGGGTTTCTATCTTTTTGCAGTTGACATGTGTAAAGTTCGAGCAACAAGAGTCACACCACTATTTTGCATTTTA
>NC_032027.1:10640529-10648687 GCF_001865875.1 Lupinus angustifolius | reverse complement strand
CCACTTTATGAAACACCGATTATGCTATTTGGAAATCCAATTTTCATTCTTACTTGGGTAACACTTCCTTAGCATCTCCTTGTGTGTTTCAACATATGACTCAACCTCGTCGGCATTATGTAACACATATAAGTGCGCTTGCTCCAATTCGGTTATTGTGATAGTCAATATTTCATTCCTAGTAATACTTTCACCAAATGTTTTTTTTTGCATATCAAGGCTTTGGAATGCCCATGAAATCACCATCGGTAGGGTATCCGCTACAAAAATCAAGAGCTTCTTCAACAACATATCGCTCGACAATACAACCCTCTTGTCTTGATCGGTTCTTCATATATCCTTTTAATGTCTTCATATAATGCTTAAAGGGGTACATCCATCTCATATAGAAAGGGCCACATAGTTGTGTCTCTCGAACAAGATGAATGCTTAGATGAACCATTATGTCAAAAAAAGAAGGTGGGAAATATTTGTCTTTGCAATGCAGGTAATTTCTCAAGGTCAATCACTTTGCTACAAATTGCCTTGAAGAAGAAGCATAATCTAGTTATGGTTCATCGAACTTTTTTAGGTAGAATTGATCGTATTCCAATAGGCAAGAAATGCTCCATAAGTACATGACAATCATGAGACTTAAGACCTTTTAACTTGAGGTCTTTCATTGATACGAGGTTCTGAATGTTGGAAGAGTACCCTTATAGAACTTTAACACCATGAATAAATTTACAAAATTCCATCTTCTCCTTCCTCGATAAAGTATAAGCTGCTGGAGGTAGAAAAGTACGTTTTCCTTTCATTATCGGTCCCAATTCCTTTCTTATTCCCATACTAACCAAGTCCAACCTTGCATTGAAGCCATCTTTGGTCTTACCAGGGACATTGAGTAAGATCCCATCGAGACTTTCAAACACATTTTTTTCAATATGCATAACTTCGAGGAAATGTCTTACAGATAATGAACTCCAATATGGCAATTCAAAGAAGAATGACCTTTTCTTCCACCCACTTGTAACAATTTATTTTGCAAAAGGTTTACCAAAGTTAGTATTCAAACCATTTAGCTTTTTAAATAATTGGTCACCTGTCAACGGCAAAGGAGCACAACCTTCTTCATTGTTTCCATCAAATGCTTTTCTCCATCGTCGATAATGATGATCTGAAGGCAAAAATCTACGATGGCCAAGGAAGACATTTTTCTTATAATGTTCCAACCTCATTGAATGATTATTGTCTTCACATATAGGACATGGCAAAGGAGCACAACCTTCTTCATTGTTTATATCAAATGCTTTTCTCCATCGTCGATAGTGATGATCTGAAGGCAAAAATCTACGATGGTCAAGGAAGACAATTTTCTTATAGTGTTCCAACCTCATTGAATGAGTATTGTCTGCACATACAGGACATGCAAAATGTCCTTTTGTACTATATCCAGATAGATTACCATATGTAGGGAAATCACTGTATTGTGCCGAACAACAAAGCCCTCAAGTTGAAGCTTTCTTCTCTATACGCATCATATACATTTATGCTTTTCTCTCACATTTGCTTCAAGTCTTCAATTAATGGAGCCAAATATATGTATGTGTTATTTCCTGGTTGTTTAGGTCCAGAAATTAACATAGATAACATCAAATATTTGCACTTCATGCATAGAGAAGGAGGTAGGTTGTATATCACCAACATCATTGTCCATGTAGTGTGGAAGCAACTTTGAACAATATGTGGGTTAATTCCATCCTTTGAAATGCAAGGAGTACATTTCTTGATTCTTGACCAAAACTAGGATAGTCGTGATCAATTTTTCTCCATTGAGGAGAATCTACAGGATGCCGAAGTTTGCCATCTGTAATCCTTTCTTCATCATGCCATGTCAACTTCTTTGCATATTTGGCAATTCTAAACATACGCTTGAATCTTGATTTGATGGGAAAATATCATCCAACCTTTTTGGGAATTGAGTCTTCCTTCTTATATCGTGATGCATTACATTTCGGACAAAACTTTAATGAAGCATACTCATTAAATAATAAGATGCAATCATTTTCTCAAGCATGTATCCTAGTGTAGTCCATGCCTATGGAGCGTAACATTTGTTTTGCATCATAGGTTCGAGAAGGGAGCACATTATCTTCCGTCCGACAACATATCCTTCAGAAGTGTAAGCAAGTCGGTGAAACTCTTATCAGTCTATCCATTAACATATTTCAACTTATACAACCTTGACATGGCTGCTAATCTTGTGAATTTAGTACAACCATCATATAATGGTTTCTCAGCATCACTTATCAACCGCTGAAACATCTCAGGACAATCCTGAAGATCCTCTTTGATAATTTTTGTCATTTCCTCGAAACGATCCTCTTCATATGCATTTGTGTAGTTGTCTTTCTTATACATTTCATCATCACAATCCATAACGTCTCTCATCTCACCATGTCTTGTCCAACATGTGTAACTTTGATCAATACCATGACACACTAAATGTCCTTTTAACTCATTTGGAGTAATTCAGTTTGAGTAACAACATCTTAAGCAAGGACATACAATTTTATTAGGGTTTTCATCATTCTCAATGGCAAACCTAACAAATGATTTTACTCCATGTTCATACTCCTTCGTCAATCGATTGACACTCATCCATTTTCGATCCATTTTCTATTAACAAAAAAATATAATGAGCATAAATCCCTAAAGCTTGGAGTTAAGCATGCAGAGCTAATGCATTATTATGATCGAACCCTAACTCATAATGCAAGCTAAATGAGTCGGAAACCCCAACTCAATACAAACTAAATGAGTGAAATCACTTTCACTCATTTATAAGGAAAATATTTATAACTCAATACAAGCTAAATATAATGTATTAAAAAGGCAAATAACTATAATAAAAACTCAATGTAAAAATGAAAGTTTATGAATTTCTACACATGAGTTAAAATAAATGCTTTTATATCAAACTAATTTTAACTAATGTTAATCGATTATGAACATACTTAATCGATTAACATGCTAATGAAAAATAGTTTTCCAGTTAAGGCTTAATCGACTATCAATCCCTTTAATCGATTAATAAGCCATAAATCCTAGGAGGTTAGCTACTGTAACTCCTTTTAATCAATTAGATCAATCCTTAATCGATTAACAAATTTCAACAAGATATAATTGATTATCAATTATGTTAATCAATTGATATATATGTAAATGGTTTTCTCTAATGTATGGTAGACATTCTATATGATGAAAGAACATGCAACACATGATTGCAAAATAGATGATTCTTTTATGCAAAAAAAAAAACATGTATGCATAATGCAAATGAATGAATCTTACTTTTCATATATTTATATTTAGATTTAATGCCTCAACCTATATGAAATTCATTTTAGACCTTTGTGAGACTTCCATCTAGGTTTTACCTAACTTAGACTTAACACTAGGCAATCATCTTAGGACTTCTAGAATAATAAAATAATCCTAAGTCTACGACGTTGAACTTTGAGTCTTTGGCATGTTGTTTGTTGTGATGTCCACATCTTCAAGCTTCCATTCAACTCCTTGTCTTCATCAAAATTAAGTAGGTCAATCATGACGACATCTTCTGACTATTTGCCATTTCAATCTCCCCCTTTTGATGATGACAAACTCTAAAACAAATTTTGTTTGATTGGCTTGATGTTGGACAGAATATGTTTGCAATTGTTGAAATCAGAATGTGTTGCTCCTCTTCACTTTGTTCTCCCCCTCAACAGGTTCACACTTTATATCATTACTCGATTATTTGCATGGAGTTAATTGATTATTCAGTATAAAATCATATTATGGCAGAAAAGAATTGCGAGATATATCCATTTCTTTAATTAGGCAATATAGCACATCATGATTAATTGTATATAAGATAAAGTACATAAAACACATATTAACCATTCAATTAAAAGAATACACAAGATTGATATAGTCAAAAGATCACGTAATAATTCATAGATAACCAAAGTTAACAATAAAATTACGAGAAATTATAGAGCAACTGCATCAAGTACATAAGAAGTTCCAAACATATAACAACTAACAAAAAAATACGATCTTAAAACATACACACGCACCCTAGACTCTAGAAACTCCTACCTAGGCTATTACTGAGGTGGTGGTAGTGGTGATGAGTAGCCATGTGTGGCTTGTACAATGAAGATGATGCGGTCTAAATCCATGGTTAACCTTTCTTGCTGCTGCTGCTTGAACTCCATTGCCATAGAGTCTCTCAAAGACTGAAAATCGCCATCAATTCGCGCATTTAGGCGATATTCCATAACATCTAAGTGTGCAAGCCCAAAATATGGTTCTTGAGGCACAAGATTTGCCTCAGTTTGTGGTTTCTCAGGGTTTGGCTCACTAGGATTTGCAGCAAAGTTTTCATCATGTAAGTCTTCATTCACATTGGCATTATGGTCATCTTGGTGTTTCCATACATTTCCAAGCTTGTATATGCCCATCTTGTGAATAAGATTGTCACCGACAAGATGCTCTCGAAAATTTGTAGTCATTTTATCCATATCCGACGTGTCGATTTCATAGTAATCAATGACACGAGAGATGAAAATTCCATAGGCAAGCGATCTTGATGAAGAAGAAGTTATTCCATTCATAACCTTCAGAAGGCCAATTCACTACAATACCTTCCCTTATGGCAAACATTAGCTTAAGATTGTTGATTGTCGGTTGAGCGCGATTGGTGTTTCTTTGAACTAAAATATATGCAATCAAATAAGGCAAGAGACGGTTTTCAACGGATAATGACCCAACCTTGGTCAATTCTCCTTGTACATACAACTGAGGTCCTCTTAAGCATGACTTATACATTTCAATAGCATCAGATGAGTACCATAACTCATTGTTTCCATCTTCTACCCGGGATCCATCATTGGATAGTCCTTCAACATCCATAAATAATTCCTCATACAAAACTATCATATTTCCCATTTCTATAGCTGCATAAATACCATCCTTATACCTAAAGTTACTGTACAATTCCCTAACGAGCGACAAATAAATTTTACCTCTTAATTCCAGAAATTTTTTTTCTCCTTGGGTTTCCAATCCATGTGGGAATTCAAATCCTTGTTCGACTATCCACACAACATCCGCATATTGAATAAATGTTTGTTTTCGTCCTTGGAACTTGGCTAGACAAGCTTCTTGGAGTATCAGAGATTAGTAGGGATCACCATATTCCTTTCTTCCACCTTGACTGGACGAGGAACCTTTTTCCATACGTCGAGGACGCTTAGCAGTGGTCTTCACACTCACTGAACATGGTTCACTCATATTTCTCAGGTATAATGATGATTAATCGACTAAATAATCGATTTTATGAAATTTGGGATTTAGGGTTTCCAAAATTTGGGGAAAAGGCTAGGTTTCAAATTTAGTAGAAATTGGGGATTGTATGAAGATGAAAATGTGTAATAGGATTCGTATTAGCTATTGAATTGGGTAGGAACACTCAATTTGAGAAAAGATTCAGAAAGGGGAAACATAGAGGATTTAGGGTTCTTAGTTGAAATGACCCAGAATAGCACTTGAATTAGATATACTACTGCCGTTAATCGATTAATAGCATTGGTTAATTGATTAATCCATTTATAATTTTCAAATTTTCAGAAATTTGAGCCTAGGCAATTGATTAAACAACTTGTTAAGCGATTAAATTCAGAAGAAAATTTATTTTCAGGCTACTGGAACTCAAATTAATCGATTAAAACACGAACAATCGATTATTGACGGAGCTAACACAAATTTTAGTGCATTTTAGAGTTGTCTAGAGTATGCAAAGATGTTATACCTAAGGTACTAGCCTAAAAGGAATATGACACACTAAAGAAGCATAAAAACAATTATGAAATATGGTTAAGCATAGGAAACATGCATTCATAACATATATTACATATAAGCATATACTAAAGATTAAGAAAAGGCATATAACACCCTAAACCAAATTAGTTAAGATATTTTTCATCAAGTATGCCAAGTTCTTTGCGTAATACAAAGAATGTATCATGTGGAAGGGGATTGGTGAAAATATATGCCAATTGCTTCGAGGTTTCAACGAATTCAAGTATAAAATCACCTTTTTGAACATGATCTCTTAAAAAGTGATGTCTAATCTCAATATGCTTAGTTCTAGAATGCAGAATGAGATTCATTGATAGATTTATGGCACTAGTGTTATCGCATTCTATCGGTATTTTTAAATGTTTTAAACCGAAGTCTAATAATTGCTGGTTCATCCATAATATCTGAGTGCAACATACGCTAGCAGCAATATATTCCGCTTTGGCGGTAGACAAAGCAACACATGCTTGCTTCTTACTATGCCAGGATACTGATAAGTGCCAAACATACCTAAATTTCATACACTTTTATGGCACTTATCTTAAGCATAATTGAGAAAAACCAACTTAAAACAATACTTTTTGGATAAAATATCACAATCTTGTATATTTGTGTTTGTATTTCTTTTTTTATGTGTTTTGTAGGATTTAGAAAGAAAAAGAAAAGAAAATAAAGACTCATGGTCCAAGTAGAAAAACAAGTCAAACTCAAGCTCAAGCACGCAGCTGAGCATCGACCAAGCCACACTGAGCTGACCTGGACACCATCCTGACCTAGACACCAAACTGGCACAGACCAAGAGGCTCAAGCAAGCAGCTGAGCGGACCTGCTTGACCGGTTAGCCTCACACTAGACAAAGCCTGACACAGTCAGAACACAAGCTTGACACGGTCAGACACAAGCCTGGCACACGCCCAAGCTGCTCAAGCAGCAGCTCAATGGTGACACATGTGTGCTCAGCGGTGAACCAGCCACTTGACCAAGTCAGCAAGCACAAAGCCACATCTCAGTCACCACGGTCAAAGCTGCTCAACAAGCAGCTTAGAAGTGCCACATGTAGGCTCAGCGATGTGCACCCAGACTTGACTTAGCCATCAAGCAATCATGAAGTCATGCATGACATTACTTCAAGTAGCCCACCATAGGCTTTTCAGAAGTATCTCACCATAGCTGGTCCCATAGCTCACAACTAGCTTTGGTGAGTCAAGCTTAAGGAGGTGACAAAGCTACTTGACCAAGTGACCAAACCCATGCTGAAGGGTTTGGTCAGCTGCTTCATGGTGGAAACAAGCAGCTCAACGATGCTAGGGAAATTCTATAAATAGGAGGCATTTCATTCGAAAAAAATCATCATCTTGCCTTGAAAATCTTCTTCCCTGGAAACACAATTCTCTCTTCTTGTTCTTAGTTCATAGAAGTTCTTTTTAAGTAAGTTTTATAGTTTTTAGTTTATAATTAAAGAGGAGAAAGGAGAAGGCAAATGAGATGCACACATCAATTTTGTAATCTCATTTGGAACTTAAAGCATCCAATCCTTGGATGGATGGCTCATGCTCCTAACAATTTCATTTGAAAGTTGATTATGTATTTCTACTTCTTCTTTTATTCTATGTTTGAATTTTAATCATTCAAGTTGGTGCTTTGGTTAATTTTATATGTTTGAGAAGTTCATAATTCTCTTTTTAGATTGATCACCTAACAAATAAACTAGGAAGTAGTTGTACTACTTAGTTTATTTGCCAAGTTAAGCATGCTTTTCTTAAGATCTTATATTCATTACTACTTCAATATTAGAGTAGCCAAGATTAGGGTGTGACAACCTAGTCTCTTTGTGGATGTAATATTGTTTAGTAATAAATATAAGTGATCATTATTCTACCATTTTAGGACATACACTAAAAGGAGGATTTCAGACCTTGGTGTTTGGAGTTAATCAAAGTAAAACATAAGAACTTGTCTAAGTAGTTCAAATACATAAGAAGTTGAGAAATACTTTCATCATTCATAATGATATTGTCTCCTTAGGAATTTGTTAATACTTAGTTTATGTTTCTTGTTAATTGTTTATATCAAATCAAATCAAACATCCAAAATATGTTTACTCAGTATTTGCGCATTGACATATTCATATGACTCATTCTATTAGGCAATTTCTTGTGGTTTGACATAACCCTATACTATACTAAAATTGAATCTTGAAAGAAGTGTAAATTGTAAAATAGTAAAGTGTTATCAATAAATTTATTTGTTGAAACACCTTTTAATATAC
>NC_032027.1:10621874-10640429 GCF_001865875.1 Lupinus angustifolius | reverse complement strand
ATTTATTTATTCTTTAATACCAACCTTCCTTAAGGAAGAAGTTTGGTTTGTTAATAAAAGGAACCCGAAAGGGAGTAAATAAATAAAGGTCACTTAACTTTATTATTCTTTTGTTCTTTATTTATTTATTTGTTTCTAACAACTAACTATTCATCACTTTTGTAAATTAGAATACTATTAAACCAGTGTTGGAATTTATTCCATAAAACCAAGATGGTCTTCAAAGGTACTTAATAATTATGTAATAGGGGATTGCTTCGATATCATTGTACCGGGGTTAGAATTTATTCTAACAAAGCCGAGATGGGGCAAAGAAGGAATAACTTATTCACATGATTAGTAGAAGTAAGTTGTAACTGGAATATTCTTGAAACCATTATACCGGTGTTGGAATTTATTTCAACAAAGCCGAGATGGCGAACAAAGAATAAATCTGATTTCACTTACTTAACCAAAAAGAGAAAACACACGAAAAGAGAGATATTCCGCTTTCAACAAATTGGCGCCGCTGTTGGGGACAATTTGTTGAGAGGGGAAAAATCTAGCTCAATTAAAAATCTTTCAACAGATACTAAGGAGCTGCCCAAAAGATGGCAAGTTCCACTAATACTATCAAGGACAATGAGGCATCCCTAGGATACCATAATCTTGTAAGACTAAGATTGCAACTAAGACGGGGGGGGGGGAATTAGTTGACTTAAAATTATGACAAGTAAAAATCAAGAGATAAAGGAGAAGAGAGTACACCGAGATTTTATATTGGTTCACCTTCTTATCCACTGAAGGTTACATCCATTACTCTTGCAGCACAAGAGATTTCTTCATTAAATATTATGAGTTGTAATTACAATATCTCACCCCGAGACCTCTATGTACCATACTCACTCACTAATACTTATGTCAGTTTTGGAAAATACCCTTTCCAATTGACTATATCCCCTTTCTTATCACACTCTTGTGAAAGAAATAATTATGCAATGTCAATGAAGAATTTATGACAATGGTAGGATTGCCTTTACAAGTTTGGAATGTAATATCTCTTGCAATCCGATAACTCTTTGTATACTAAGTAATAATTCTCTTATAAGTTTGTAAAACTTTGAAACACTTTACTTCAAGCAACTCAGAAAATTCACTTTGAAAGTGTAAGACCAAGTTGCAAAAGATGCAGAAAATATTTCAGAGAATTTTCATAATTATGTTTGAAACTTTGTCAGAAGATTGTGTAAGAGTTATGATTTGATTCCGAGTTTCAATGTCTTTAAATAGGCTTTCCAACCAGCCTTAACACCTCTTTTAAAGGGTAGGAATTGATTGGAATGAAACCATTTCGTTTGGGATGAAAACCATTCATTTTAAAATCTGAAAATAGATGCAACAACTCTCAGTAATCGATTACAACCTTGAGTAATCGATTACCCAAACTCTCTATCCAATTGGGCATTTAAAATTTAATTAGAGTAATTGATTACTCAAGTTTGCTAAAACTGGGTAATCTGTTACTCACATACAGTAATCGATTACCCTGCACAACTTTTGTTGGGTAACTGGTTTTCTCATTTATGTAACCTATTACTTAGATACAGTAACCTGTTACACACTATTTTTGAAAATTATTTTGTTTATACTTGAAGTGTTTCAATTTTCTTAAAAACTAGTTTGAGCATTACTACTATTGTATATTCGAGAGTATAAGATATAAGTTCTTATTTAGACTTAGATTAATTTGTCTTGAAGATATGTCTTCTTTGTCTTCATAAGTATTCTTCCTTTTCTTCTTTTTGGTGATGTTGGTGTCTTCATCAAAACCGTGCCAAGGTCAGGAGTAAAGATCTTCTTCACAATCTCCCCCTTTTTGATAATGACAAACCAATATCTTCTTTAACAATGTATTTTTCTGAGAGCAGCATACTTTGAGATATTTTGAGATGACGTGAGTATGCTCCCCCTTTCAATTGGAGTTATGTGTCTAAAATAAATTAGATAGAAAATATACACTTCTTCCAACTTTCTCCCCCTTTTGACTTCATCAAAAAGAAGAAAAGCCAAGAGTGTCCAGCATAATATATATACACAGCATACATATTCATATATAAGATATAAATCAAACATAGCAATGCATAGTATAAAACAAAAGATGTTCAATCATTTGTTCAACAAACAACAACAACAACAAAACAACATAATAACAAATATTGTCCAAAAGCCATGAAAATATTACAACTAGAAAATCCTAACAACAAAGATAATATAAGACTCAGGCTCAGAGTTGTCTTCATCAATGTCCATGCTACTCATCTTATAAGAGAGACGATGAAGTTCAAACTGGATTTGTTGATTCTGAGCATTAAGAGCATCCATTTGGTTAGTGATGTAGCCTCAAAGAGAAAACAACTCATCCATAATCATCTGAATTGAAGGCATGGCAGAAGATGAGGAAGATTGAGCATGAAATTCAAAAGGTTGAGGTTCAGGAGGGTTAGGAGGGGTAGGTTATGATTGATGAGCAGGAATAGTTGGTTTATCATTTCTATGCTTATATGTGCGATCACAGGGGTTTTAGGAGTAGCCCATTTTCTGGATAACTTCCATATCAATTTGGCTTTCACGAAAATTAAGAGAGACCTTGGTTTCACCAGTAGTAGAAACACTAAAAAGTTCAAGAATATTGGTTATAGAGATTGCATAGGGAAATGGGCTTTGAGTTCCTCGAACAGTCCACATTTGTCTCATTATCATCTGAGCCCAATTGATTTTGATGTTATACTTCATAGTATACACCAATTGAAGTTCTATGCCACTGATTTGAGAATGGGTTGAAAATTTAGGCAAAATGACATTGCTCAGAAAGTAATGAAGCAAACGGTCCTCAAGTTTGAGATGTCCAGTAGATAGGATATCTATATTCTTAACAGTCTCACCAAAGCCCTGTTGCTTACGCATTTCTATTTCCCCTTTTGAAATTCTACACAAAGAATAGTATTAATCCTTTCGATCATAAATATCCCATTCATAAACAAGGCCGAAACCCGTTGTGCTACCTTGAAGTGAGAGTTTTTAAATCCAAAACAATATCTTTTCCTTTTACGTAGGAAGTAAGACGGTTTTTCCTGAAGTTCAAGTTGTAGTAAAATACTCTTACAAGTTCAGGATAAATATCATTTGTTTTACAACAAAAATCGAGAAGATTTTGTTGCCGTAAAAGATAAGGGAAAAGAAAATCTTCAAACTCAAAGTTCCCAACATTACCGATTTTTGGAGTAAAGATGGTTCATCCATGGAAGTGCTCTTCGAAGACTTTACGTTGTTCATCGTTTGCGAGAAGTCTTACTAAATCGAGAGGGTTAGACTCCAAGGATGAAGTCTCTTGCTTCTTTTGAGTCACATTAGTGTGTTGCTTCTTTTTTCTTGAAGAAGATGCCATAGATTGGGTTTTTGAAGGTTTTAGGTTTTTGGGTTTGGGAGATTTGGGGTTTTTGACTTGGTCCACTAATCACGAAAATGATGGTATAAAAGTGTTTAGAATTGAAAATGTGATATGAATGGACATAAAAAGCACTCAAAACGGATGAAAAAAATGAAGTTTTTAGAGATTGAGAAGGATTTACACGAGTGAGAGAGAAAGAGGAAGAAGATGAGTTTGAAATAAAATAAAGAAAAACATATATATACCTGCACAGAGTAACCGGTTACTCACTTTTGAGTAATCGGTTACTCAGTTTAAAAATTTCAAACAACGGCTTTGAGTAATCGGTTACTGAAACTCCATGTTCAACACTGTAATCGGTTACTCTCCAGAGTAATCGATTACTGGCCCCATAAAAAATTAAATTTAGGCATACTGATGCTATGAAAATGATTTTTGACCCAAAATTTGAAAGTTTTAAACATAAGTGAACACATTTAAGTACAAGTAGGCATTAAACATAATGAAGCACACATATAATCATATAATCATGTTAAGATAGGTAAGCTTCATCAAGAATGCCTAATTCACGTCTAATTTTATAAAAAATTTCTTTAGCCAAGGGTTTAGTGAAAATATCTGCTAGTTGGTTATGAGGATCAATGAATTCTACAGTCACATCTTTCTTTTGGACATGGTCCCTAAGGAAGTGATGCCTTAAATCTATGTGTGGTTCTAGAATGCATAACTGGATTCTTTATAAGGTTTATAGCACTAGTATTGCAACATTTTAGAGGAGTGCAGCCTAAGTCTAAGCCATAATCTCATAATTATTGTTTAAGCCACAACACGTGGGCAGAACAACTACCTGCTGCTATATATTCAGCTTTAGTAGTGCTTAGGACAACACATGCTTGTTTCTTACAAGACCAAGAGACTAAAACATTTCCTAAAATATGACAAGTACCACTTGTACTTTTCCTCTCATATTTGCATCCAGAAAAATCTGAATCTAAGTAACCAACCAAATCACATATACTTCCTTTTGGATACCACAATCAAATGTCAGTTATGCCTTTAAGATATTTCATGATTCTCTTAACAACAACTAAATGTGATTCTTTTGGTTTAGATGGATAGCATGCATACAGACATACACTAAACATGATATCAGGTTTACTGACAGTTAAATGTAAAAGAGATCAAATCATACCTTGATACTTTGATATTTCAATGCATTTTCCAGCTTCATCTGTATCAATGTAAGTACCATATCCCATAGGAGTAGCTATTGGCTTGCAGTCATCCATATCAAATCTTTTCAGCAAATCTTTGCAATACTTGGATTGACTTACAAAAATTCCATTATCAAGTTGTTTGATTTGTAATCCAAGGAAGTAATTCAACCTCCCTATCATGGACATTTCAATCTCTTCTTGCCTCATTTTGCCAAAATCACTACACAAAACCTCATTATTAGAACAAACAACAATATCATCTACATAAATTTGAACAAGAAGAGTATGATGATTTATTTTATTTATAAAGAGTGTAGTGTCAACCTTTCCTTTGGTAAATCCCTTTTCAAGTAGAAAATTTGTTAGACGGTCATATCATGCACGTGGAGCTTGCTTCAAGCCATAAAGAGCTTTCTTTAATTTGTAAACATGAGAAGGATGTTTGTAATCTTCAAAACCAGGAGGTTGTTTTACAAACAGTTCTTCTTGAATATATCCATTGAGAAATGCACTCTTTACGTCCATTTGATATAGTTGAAAGTTTAAAGAACATGCATATGCAAGTAATAGCCTAATAGCTTCAAGTCTAACAATCGAAGCGCATGTTTCATCAAAGTCTATACATTCTTCCTGATTATATCCTTGGGCTACCAGTCTAGCTTTATTTCCAACAATAATACAATTTTCATCAGATTTATTACGAAATACCCAATGAGTTCCTATAACATGCCTATTTTTAGGTCTAGTAACAAATTCCCAAACTTCATTTCTTCTCAAATTGATTACAACTAAGAGGTGGGTGAATTAGTTGACTTAAAAGTATGGCCACTTTTTCTACAAAATCAAGAGCTAAGTGCAGCAAAAAACTATGCAGAAAATTAACAAGTAAAAATCAAGAGATAAAGGAGAAGAGAGTACACCGAGATTTTATATCGGTTCACCTTCTTGTCCACTGAAGGCTACCAGTAGGATGATCTCGATGAGTTCTCCATTCTTTTGGTAAATTAGAGTGAATATGATCTTCTTGATAGGATATATTATTATCCATTTTCAAATGCTCAGATTTAGTTGTAGAATCAATAATAGACTTTTCATTAGAATGGGAACTTGGCCAGCCCTCTCCATCAAGAGTTAACCCATCTTTTATCACAGGATTGGTTTGATCAAAAGATACATGAACAGATTCTTCCATGTCTAGCGTTCTTTTATTAAAAATTCTATAAGCTTTACTCGTAGGAGAGTAGCCTAGGAAGATACATTCATCAGCTTTTGCATCAAACTTGCCTAAGTTATCTTTACCATTATTTAAAACAAGCAATCACAACCAAATATATGCAAATGAGAAATGTTTGGTTTTCTACCTTTAAAGAGTTCATAGGGGGTTTTCTTAAGAATTTGTCTTATAAGAACTCGATTTGAAACATAACATACAGTACTTACTGCAACTGCCCATAAATATTTTGGGAGGTTAGTTTCATTCAACATTGTACGATCCAATTCTTCTAAAGACCGATTCTTTCTCTCTACAACACCATTTTGTTGTGGTGTTCTAGGAGCAGAAAAATTGTGATTGATGCTAAGATCATCACAGGATTCTTCAAACGAAGAGTTTTGAAATTCTCCCCCATGATCACTTCTTATAGTAGCGATTTTTAGTGATTTTTCATTTTGAACTCTTTTAGCATAAATGCTAAAGGCTTTGAATGTCACATTCTTATGAACTAAGAATATAGTCCAAGTATATCTTAAAAAATCGTCTACTATAACAAGAGCATAGTAGTTACCACCATAACTTTTTGTCCTTGAGGGGCCAAATAAGTCCATGTGTAGTAAATACAATGGTCTATTAGAAGAAACCACGTGCTTAGGTTTAAAAGAAGTCTTTGTTTGTTTACCCATTTGATAAGCAGTACATAGTTTGTCTTTAACAAACTTCATTTTAGGTATACCAACAACTAAATCTTTCTTTATGAGTTCATTCAAATGGTCCATATGAATATGAGCAATTCTCCTATGTCAAAGTCATGCATCACGATTATCATTAGCAACTCAACATATTATTGGTAAAGAGGATTCTATGTCAATCATATATATATATTATTTATCCTCTTGCCAATGAGTTTAGAGTTTTGAGAATTCTTACTTTCGATGATGCACTTATCCGTGTAGAATGCCACATGAAAGCCTTTGTCGCATAATTTACTTATACTTAGTAGGTTGTGCTTGAGTCCTTCAACATACAATACACCTTCTATAATCGTTGAGGGTGGCTTTCCAATTCTACCAACTCCAAGTATTTTTCCTTTGAGCAGCCGCTGTCCAAGTGCCATAAGTTGCAGGCGACTCTCAAATTATCCTGTAAAACATGTTAAGTTTTATTAGGTACCCAATATTCTTGGGGTCCTACATGGTTAGTACCTTTCTCAACCCATCTATAATGACCTAGGGGTACACCATATTTTCTAATCATGCAAGTATTTCGTGTATGTCCATGGTATTTATAATATGTACATGTGGATTGATGGTTATGTATCCTAGATTTATCATTATTATGTTCAAATGCATGAATACTTTGTTTTTGAAAGTTTATCTTTGTTGAGACACTTTGTTTCTTAGAAACATGGTTTTTTGAATAGCCAAGACCTCTTCAGTCTGTTGAGTGTCATTGATCATTAATGATATTTTCCAGACTCTTGTTCAGCTTAATAAGTTCAAGACTTAATGTTGAAACTTTATTTTTAAGAGTAATGTAGTTTTGACATGAAGATGATGAGGGATTGTTTCTAAATGCATCTAACTCAGTTTTTGGTTTTAGAAACATTGTTGTGAGTTTGACATATTCATCATACAAGTCATTAAATGTAGTTTGTAATTCAGAAGAATATAGTTTAATGTTGTTTACCTCTTCATTATCAGAATGATGAGATATCATTAAAGAGAGATGTATTTGTTCTTCATTTTCTTGTTCAGAGGCGGAACTGATATCATTGTTTTCCCAAGCAATATAGGCTTTTCATTCATTCTTCATTTCATTCTTCCCTTTGAAAGAATTCCTTTTCAGGATTGGAGAGTCCATCTTCATATGACCAGGCTTGCCACATTCAATGCATGTGAAGTTTTGGTTTGAAGTGGAGACGTCATTGTTCTTGGTGAATTTCCTCATTTGTCTAGTTTTAGCACCCTTGTTCCTTTTAAGGAACTTGTTGAACTTCTTTACAAGAATACTCATATCTTGCATTTCTTCCTTCTCAAATTCATCTTCTGATGATTCGTATGTGTCTACTTTCGCCTTGAGAGAGATATTCTTCTTTTTCTTTTCTTACTCTTCATGTTGGTCAAGTTGGCTGAGTTCTAATTCATGTTCCTGCAATTTACCAAATAAAGCAGCCAAAGACATTTTTGATAAACTTTTCTTTTCAGAAATGATTGTTACCTTTGGTTGCCACGTTTTGGTGAGTGATCTTAGAACCTTCACGTTTAAGTCACTATTTGATAGTACCTTACCAAGTGCAATAAGGTGATTTGTAAGGTGAGTAAACCTCTTTTGAAGATCCATAATTTTCTCTCCAGGTTGCATACGAAACATTTCGTATTCTTGGGAAAGAGTGTTGAGTCTTGACCTTTTTACTTCCTCAGTTCCTTCATGTGTTGTCTCTAGAATATCCCACATTTCTTTGGCAGATTTGTAGTTTAATACTCTAAAGAACTCGGCAATGCCAAGTGCTGAAGTGAGGATGTTCTTTACTTTGAGATCATATTGCACCTTCTTTGAATATTTTAATCATTCCATGAAGATTTGGGCTTTACTTCCCTTATGTTTTATACTACGGTGAAGGGTTGATATGGTCCTTCTTCAATTGCATTCCAAATGTCCAAATCTTGAGATTCTATGAAGATTCTCATTCTGATTTTCCATAAGTCATAGCACTCTCCAACAAAGCTTGGAGGGTGATTGATGTTAGAACCTTCTCCTAGGAATGATCTTGAGACCATCTTCGATATAGGATCAGATTTTAGAATAACTTACTGAAAAATAGATGCAATGGTAAGACTAAGATTGCAACTAAAGGGGGGTGGTGAATTAGTTGACTTAAAAGTATGGCCACTTTTTCTGCAAAATCAAGAGTTAAGTGCAGCGGAAAAAATTATGCAGAAAATTAACAAGTAAAATAAAGAGATAAAGGAGAAGAGACTACACCAAGATTTTATATTGGTTCACCTTCTTATCCACCGAAAGTTACGTCTAGTACTCTTGCAGCACAAGAGATTTCTTCACTAAAAATTATGAGTTGTGATTACAATATCTCACCCCGAGACCTCTATGTACCTTACTCACTAATACTTATGTCACTCTTGGAAAATATCCTTCCCAAGTGACTCTATACCCTTTCTTATCACACCCTTGTGAAAGAAAGAATTCTGCAATGTCAATAAAGACTTTACAACAATGGTAGGATTGCCTTTACAAGTTTGGAATGTAATATCTCTTGCAATCCGATAAATCTTTGTATACTAAGTAATAATGCCCTTATAAGTTTATAAAACTTTGAAACACTTTTTACTTCAAGCAACTTAGAAAATTCACTTTGAAAGTTTAAGAACAAGTTGCAAAAAGTGTAGAAAATATTTCACAGAATTTTCAGAATTATGTTTGAAAGTTAATGAGAAGATTGTGTAAGATTTATCATTTGATTCTGGGTTTCAATGCCTTTAAATATGCTTTCCAACCAGCCATAACACCTCTTTGAAAAGTTAGGAATTGATTGGAATGAAACCATTTCGTTTGGGATGAAAACCTTTCATTTTGAAATCTGAAAACTGATGCAACAACTCTCAATAATTGTTTACAGCCTTGATTAATCGATTACTTAAATTTGCTAAAACTGGGTAATTTGGTACTCACATACAGTAATCGATTACCCTGCACAATTTTTGTTGGGTAACTGGTTTTCTCATTTATGTAACCTGTTACTTAGATACAGTAATCGATTACCCTGCACAATTTCAATTTTTTTTTAAAATAGTTTGAGCATTACTACTATTGTATATTCGAGATTTGTCTTATTTGTCTTCATAAGTATTCTTCATTTTCTTCATTTTGGTGATGTTGGTGTCTTCACCAAAATCGTGCCAATGTCAGGAGGAAAGATCTTCTTCACAAATCCCATTGACAATGTTCCTTTAAGATACTTCATAGTACATTGTACAACACTAAAGTGAGATTCCTTAGGTGAAGCTTTGTATCTCGCGCATATACATACACGAAACATGATATTGGGGTGACTAGCAGTTAGATAAAGGAATGAACCAATTATGCCTTGATATTTTATTACCTCTGTAGCTTTGCATTTATCATCTTTGTTGAGATAGCAGGATGATGCCATAGGTGTTGTTGCTTCTTTGCACTTATCCATCTCGAACTTTCGCAGTAGTTCCTTGCAATATTTCGTTCGGGGAATGTATATCCCGTTGCTCATCTACTTTATTTGTAATCCTAGGAAGAATGCCAGCTCTCCCATCATCAACATTACAAACTCGCCTTTCATTTTATCAGAAAACTCCTTACAAAGTATATCGTTAGTAGCACCAAATATTATATCATCAACGTCAGTTTGTACTAACAAGATATTATTATCTGATTTCAATATAAAGAGTGTTGTATCAACATTGCCCCTTACAAATCCATTTTCTAATAGAAAGCTACTCAATGTATCATACCAAGCTCTAGGATCTTGTTTCAAACCATACAACGCCTTTTTGAGTTTATAAACATGATTAGGGTATTTAAAGCTTTCAAAGTCGGGTGGTTGATTAATATATACTTCCTCTTGAATATAGCCATTCAAGAAGGCACTTTTCACATCCATTTGAAAGACTTTAAAGTTCATTATCGATGCAAAGGCCAATGACATTCTGATAGCCTCCAACCTCACAACAGGGGCGTCCATTTTATTTCTAAACATCCATTTCGTGTCAATTATAGGACGATCTTTAGGTTTAGGGACCAAGTCCTACATGTTATTATATTCAAATTGGTTTAGCTCTTCCTGCATAGCTATTCCGCAGTGTTCATCCTCTATGGCCTCATTTATGGTCTTACGCTCATATTGATATACGAAAGCTAAAAAATTATAAAGATTATGCATAAAGTTACGAGTTACCACTCTCGTTGAGTTATCACCTATAACCTAGTCGGTTGGATGGCCTTTCTTAGTCTTTCACATTGTTGGCATGTCTTGATGATCTAAACTCCTTTCCTTATCATCCTGGACCTCCTTCTGTATTTTCATGTCCTTTGTGTATGTGTTCTCCAAGGCACCTGAAACATCATCAAACAAGAACTTCATCTTTTTTTCGGAGAAGACTCATCAAAATGTACATGGATAGACTCTTCAACATGCATTGTATATTTATTAAAGACTCGATATGCTTTACTATGAACAGAGTACCCCAAAAATATTCCCTCATTAGCTTTCGAATCAAATTTTCCTAAAAGTATTTGCCATCTTTCAATATAAAGCATTTACATCCATAAGCATGCAAGTATGAAATATTAGGTTTTCGGCCTTTTAATAATTCATATGCCATTTTTAAGAGTGTAGGCCTAAGAAGTACTTGATTTATTACATAGCAAACAGTATGCATTGCATCGACCCAAAAATAATTAGGGACCTTGCTTTCATTTAGTACTGTCCTAGCTAGCTCCTCTAAAACTTGATTTTTTATCTCAATAACTCCATTTTGTTGAGGGGTTCGAGGAATTGATTACTTATGTAGGATCCCATTATTCTCGCAAATTTGTCAAATAGGTGGTTCTCAAATTCCCCACCATGGTTGCTGTGAATATAAACTATCTTGTGATTGAATTGGTTTTGGAGCTGTTTGGCCGGATTTTTAAAAGACTTAAAAGCATCACTTTTCAGAGCAAGAAACAAAGTCCTTGCATATCTAGAGAAATCATCAACAATTACCAACGCATAGTAGCTACCAACAAAGCTAATAATTTGTGATGATCTAAACAAGTACATATGGAGTAGTTCCAAAAGTCTTGTTGTGGATATCACATTTTTAGATGAAAATGAACTCTTTACTTGTTTACACTTTTGACAAGTGTCACAAAATTCTTTTGATTTTAAATCAACCTTTGGTATTCTTACAACTAGATTATGTGATGATAGCTTATCTTGATGCTTTAAATGGACATGTGCTACTCTTCTATGCCACAGCCAGATGTCACTCTCTTTACAGATAAAACATTTTGGAAATAGAGTGGTGACATTATCCAAATCAATCTTATAAATGTTGTTTATTCGTTTCCCTACGATCTTAACATTATTATCTAAGCCTTCACGTATGATGCAACAATTAGAGTCGAATGATACCTTATTACCTTTGTTGTACAGCTGACTAATGCTCAGAAGGTTGTGCTCTACACCTTCAACATACAGTACATTCTCAATGATGGCTTGTAAAGCATTGCCAATTCTTCTGACACCGAGTATCCTTCCTCGACTGTTGTCTCCATAAGTGACATAGCATTTACCTTTAAGTGAAATATCCAAGAATTATCGATCACCAATCATATGCCTCAAATATCCACTATCCCAATACCAGTGTTGTCCCTATGTCCGAAGGCATGCCTACAAAACAATTTAGTTGGATTGTTTAGGAACCCAAGTTATATTGGGTCCCTTATTGTTAGTAACCAAAGAATCTAGTCCTTTTTGCACCCATATATATTTGCCACTTGGCACACCATATTTTTTAATATAGCAAGATATAGATATATGACCATATGTACCACAATAAAAGCAAGTATGCATATTATGATTAAATCTAATATGCATGTGTGCTACTTGTTTTGTATATGTTTTTCTTCTATTCTTAGGTTTGTAGCCTAGACCTCCATGATTGCCTACATTTCTAGATGCAGCAACTAAGTTGTTTATGTTTTGACTACTATAGGTGAACTTAACTAATTTATCTATCAAATCATAAATTTCAGCATTCAAAACATCACATTATTCACATATATGAGCCTCAATTAACTTAGTAGAGCAAGTACCTGAGGCACAAGAGTAAATAAGGTCTAGAGTCTCATTTTCCAATATTAGTTCATTCAACTCTTCTTGCATTTTAACAATTTTATTTTCATGCAACATGATGACTCTTTTCCTATCTATATTTACCTTAGCTAGTTTCTTTAACTCCTCATGTAACTCAACAAAAGCACTATAAATTTCATCATATGTAGGAGACTTTTTTAGAACAAAAAGAAGTGTCAGAATATTTTACCTCATTTGTATCATCCTGATCACTTGAGCTGTCAATTTATTGAGTGTTAGCCATTAAGCATAACTTGGTGGTATCCTCCTCTTTGGATGTGCTAGATGTTGTTTCATCCTCCGGAACATCCATACTATATAGGTTTTCTTGCACTTGACTTCTCGGGGATTGCACTTATCATTCTTAACTTCCTTGAGCTAGCTCGGGCATTGGTAGCGCATGTGTCCTAATTTGCCACACTCATGGTAAGTTAGGCGGTCTTTGGGAACCTTGCCCTTTCTAGTTGAGTCTCTCGCATCTTTCTTCTGAAATTGCTTGCACACTCCTTTCTTCTTAATAAATTTACCAAATTTACGAACTAGAAGCGTCGAGGATTCGTCATCTAGATTAGAATTGAAATCTTCGTCATCTCTATCTTCTTGTTCTTTTGAAGTTGTGGCTTTGAGAGAGATTCCCTTTTTCTTTCTTTATGTATCTTCATGATAGGTTAAGTGCCCAACTCCATTTCATGCTCTTGGATTTGCTGAAGAGAGTTGCTACATGCATTGAATCTAGATCTTTTGATTCCATGTTTGCCGTGACTTTGGGCTGCCATTTCTTGTCAAGACAACACAATACTTTGTTAGTTAGTTTACCCTTAGAAAAACTCTTATCTAAAGAAACCAAATGATTAACTATATGAGTGAATCTTTTCTGCATTTCATTTATCGATTCATTTTGAAACATTCGAAATAACTCATATTCACATGTTAACGCATTTAGTCTCGCGTGCTTAACTTCCCTCGTGCCTTCGTGGGTTACTTGCAAAGTGTCCGATATTTCTTTCACATTAAGGCATTGTGAGACCCTAAAGAACTTGTCATATGATAAAGCAGAAGTTATGATGTTCTTAGCGTTAAGGTTGTGCTAGATTTTTCGTTTTTCTTCGTCAATCCATAAGCCTTTAGGTTTTTCTTTAGGCTCACCAACCACCAAGTGTAATGGACTAAAAGGACCATTGACAAAAAAATCAAAAATATTCGTGTCGAATGCCACAATAAAGATTCCCATACGCACTTTCCAGTAGGCGTACCCCTCGCCACTGAATATCGGAGGGCAGTTGATGGATTCGTCATCACTACCGAAAGGGTTAGTGGAACCGATAATGAAACTCCCTAGGATCAACGAATAAAGTTGTCAAGCTAGCACCTTCGTACTAGCTTTGATACCACTTGTTGGGTACCAGGAAAGTAAAACACACCTAGAGGGAGGGTGAATAGGTGTAGTGGATACCACACCATTTGCGAATCTTGCCCCAGCCGAAGTATCGCTCGATCCAAGACTTCTTGCTTCGTGAAGACAACCAATTCTCTAATGTGATGATGCTAACACACCATGAGAATAGTCCTTGTGATTCACAAAATTAGCCAAGTTATTTGCACACTTAATATGCTGATAAAACTCTGAATGAATGAAAAAGTGATAGCATTATGAAAAGAAAAATCCTTGTGAAGTTTATCAAGGGTTTTTCAAACGAATGAAAAATGATAGCACTATGAAAATAATTTCTCTCTTTTCTCTCTGAGAAAGCTATGCAAGAAATCTTTCAATGATAAGTAAGCTGCTTTGAAAATTCAGCTATGAGAATCTTGGGTTTTCTTTTTCTCTCAATGTAAAAATGAATGTTTGTGAATTTCTACATATGAGTGAAAATAAAAGCTTTTATATCAAACTAATTTTAACTGATATTAATCAATTATGAACATACTTAATCGATTAACATGCTAATGAAAAATAGTTTTTTAGTTAAGGCTTAATCGATTATCAATCTCTTTAATCGATTACACCAATCTGTAATTGATTAACGGATTTCAACAAGATATAATCGATAAAAAATTATGTTATTCGATTGATATATATGTAAATGGTTTTCCTTAATGCATGGTAAACATTCTATATGATGAAAGAACATGCAACATATGATTTTGAAATAGATGATTCTTTTATGTACAAAAATCATGTATGCATAATACAAATGCATGAATCTTACTTATCATATATTTATATTTAGATATAATGTCTCAACCTATATGAATTTCATTTTAGACTTTTGTGAGATTTTCATCTAGGGTTTACCTATCCTAGACTCAACACTAGGCAAACATCATAGGATTTCTAGAATAATAAAATAATCATAAATCTACGACATTGACCTTTGAGGCTTTGGAATGTTGTTTGTTGTGATGTCCAAATCTTCAAGATTCCATTTAACTCCTAGTCTTTATCAAAACTAAGTAGGTCAATCATGATGGCATCCTTTGAGTATTTGTCATTTCGTATGGCTCTCCCAGCAAAGCTATGTTGAAATGATCATAAAGAGATTTGATATGAGCTATGCTAAAGTGATGAGCACTCTATTGGAAAATAACTTCAATATTTCCCTAGATTAGTGTGAATTGACATATGAAGAGAAGAAGTACATGTCAAAGGTTCCATACTCCATTGTAGTGGGTTGCTTGATGTGTTATGGTTTGTACTAGACCGGACTTGGGACATGAAGTTATTCAAGTTCGGAAGTACATGTAAAAAGCAGGAAAGCAATATTGGGAAGTAGTCAAATGGATTTATAGATATTCAAATGGGATTATAGGTCTCTATATCATGTTTCGCAGACAACAGGGTAAGCCTTCAGTTGTTGGTTATATTGATACAGATTATGCAGGAGACTTGGATGATAGAAGGTCCACAATAGAGTTTGTCTTCACCCTTGCAGATGGATCAATTATGTGGAGATCATTAGTTTAGTTTGTTGTTGCTATGTCCACAACTAAAGCATAGTACATAGCAGCTGGTGAAACTTCTAAGGAAGCCTTATGGCTTATGGGGCTGGTAAATGAATTAAGCATTAAGCAAGGTTGAGTTCCACTGTATTGTGACAGTCAGAGTGCTATATTCTTGGCAAAGAACCAGGTGTATCATGCTAGGACCAAACATATTATTGTGAGATTTCACAAGATCAAAGAGTTGGTAGCTTGTGAGAAGATACTATTGTAGAAGATTCACACTTCAGAAAATGCAGCTGATATGTTAACCAAGTCGGTTACCGTGGACAAGTTCAGGCATTGCCTGAGCTCATTGAACATTCACCAATGTTGAACTATGGATCACCTCCAACCCAAAGGCGGAATATGGAGATTGATGATATTCGCCAATGTGGAGATTGTTGTGCAATGACTCATATTCTCTATATAACAGCAATATAAATTATGAGTTTGGGCTGATGTAAAAGGGTTAAGGTAGATATTTATGTTATGTAAACCAAATGTAACAAGGAGAACAATAGCTAAACACAAATCCTAATTCTCTAATACATAGTGGTAGTCTCTCAACGCTCTCAGAGACGTAGGCACAATTGGTCGAACCTCGTTACCCAATGACTCCCTTGTGTTATTCTCTTTTCCCTAATCTCTTTTACTATTTGATTGTTCGCTTGTTCCCAACATTTATAATAAATTTTGAATAAAAGAGGTCCCATATAAATCGTGAGAACATAAGATACAGTTTGTTTATGGACTTTAGTATTGTTACTTAATGGGGACATGAGTCAATATATTTTAATGGTATCATCTTCTTAATAAGTATTAAACAACCTTATATTTTTCTCCCTCATGGTCGGACCTTTATTTCATTTACACAAAAATTATATGATAATATAATACAATGATCATTATACTCAACAAAGTATTAAAAGGATTTATTATACCTAGAGTAATAATAATTGACAACACAATATATTTAAAAAGAAACAATAATATACTTGTTATAAAGAGATAAAATTAGTTGTGTAAATAAAAAAATTCTTTAGGCCCCATCAATTTTGAGCTTTGTATTATGCAGTTACTGCACACCCTAGGCCAATCGTAATTTTGACCCATTCCTCCAAGCCTCCCTATATTAAGAAAAACAATATTATGTGTGAAATGAGAGTACATGAAAATTAAAAATTGAAGAGCAACCAACACGAAAGAAACTAATTAGAAAGCAAGAATCAGATCATGCAACGAGTTATGTCCTATTACTGTAGGCCTTGGAGTCCTAGATAGGTCAGTTAATTAATCAATTCAGAGGCATTAATTTTGTTCCATGCTCCCTACAATAAAAGAAAATGCTATTTGGCAATCTGCCTTGACATAAACTTTCACTTAGGGTATGTTTGCGATTTAAGTTTTTGAGGGGAAGGAAGAGAAATGACAGGAATGCCAATGGGTCTGGATGGGTCCGGGTAGTGCATTACCGAGAATCCCCCCCCCCCATGTTACTCCATTTTCCTCCTAGACCCACTCCAGACCTATGCAATATCCGCTAGATATGCTACCCACTGGTCCTTGGGTACCCAGCAGATTTGCTTCATGAATGTTTCATGTTTCCTTGAGTTCAAAGCTTTCAAATTTACCAAAAGAATGTGGCTAGATTTAAAACTTCGTCTTGCATGTAGGAATCTTGGTAATCTATGATTTTTGCTTCTATAATTCTCCATGTTTAAAGGAAATAAGGGAGAACTGTTAGAAATTATAAATTTCTAATTAAGGTGAGCATCATATATTTGATACAATGATATTAGCTATTTATTTTCGGGGTTACATTATAAGTGATCTAATTAGTGACACCCCTTAGATTTCTAAAAGGTTATAAAGGATATGGGCCTAATGGGTGGATACCCACCAGGTTAACCCATAGGGGATAATGGGAACCCTATAAGTTAACACATCAGGAAGGTTATGGTCCCCAATACACCAAATCAAATTGAGTTTTCTCCTCTCTCCATCAGAGTGAAAACGCAAGTCCCAAGAGGAATCAGGGATTTGGTTGAGGAAGTCCATCATACCACAAAACCTCTTTCAGAAACGTAGATCAAAGGAGCACATCTAGGAACATGGATTCAGGTATGACACTGCACCCTTTGATTCATAAATATGTGTGAGAATCATTAAATTCAAGATCCTAGGATTGGTATTTCACCAATCATAAGGAATTTCCAACACACTTCTCTTATTATGCTCATTTCAAACTTTTTCCTCATCAAGTTAAAAAACTCTTCTTCATCAAGTTCGGTCTTTTATACCCACTTGATTTCAATATTTGATTTCTCTTCTAGTTGTACCAAGGTCAAAACATCACTTCTGCTATTAATTATATGGTTTCTCAAACCTAGTTGAATTGTTCTGACCTATGAAAAATGTAATGATTTTAATAGTTAAGTTCAGAATTATTAGAAGAAAAACAGCTACCACCCAAACTGTTTTTAGTGTTTGCAAAATAGTTTATGAAACCACAACAGCTTCGTGTGTTTGGGAAATCGGCGGGAAATCACATTTATTCAATACTTGCAGTATGTTAGTAATCCAATCGAAAACACAAGAATTGGCATAATTTAGGAATTGAAATCATTGAGATAAAAAAAATCAAAGGTTATAAATCAGAAACAAAACACAGTCGTTATTATCATCAGATTGATAGATAAAAGTTATGCACTTTATTGATGTGCATAATTTCTGCACTAACGTGAATGCAATTGAGATATGTGCGTTAGGTACAAATTTTGTTCTTTAATTGATTTTGCACTAATATAAGTTTTGTTCTTATGAA
>NC_032027.1:10621559-10621774 GCF_001865875.1 Lupinus angustifolius | reverse complement strand
TATGATGGATCAGGAGAACAACGTCCAGTACCATTTGCGCTTTTCCTCAGAGAGTGTGGAATTGTTCCGCAATACACTATGCCAGGTAAACCTAGCATGAATGGTGTTGCTGAGCGACGAAACCGAACTCTTAAGGATATGGTGAGAAGTATGATTAGTCATTCTTCCTTACATGAATCTCTTTGGGGGGAAGCTTTAAAGACCGCAGTTTACAT
>NC_032027.1:10605807-10621459 GCF_001865875.1 Lupinus angustifolius | reverse complement strand
CCTTAGGATACCTTAGTTTAGTGGGAGTCTATATGTTTTATGTTTTGCTTTGGATATTAGATACAGTCGTTTTTATGCATAATAAAGATGATGGTTTGTTATTTCATTTTTTGAAATTGTACATTGTAACAATTGTGTTGCAAATTAAAGACTTTGGATTGATCTCACTAAAGAATAAAGAAGGACCAGTTGGAAATAGACATGTTTGAGGTCACATTGCATGAAATTTCCATGTCACTCATCCATATTTGATCTATGTCATTGAGTATATTAATATGGTGATCATCGTGGTCGAGTCACACTTAAATGTGATGAAAGTTGCGGTGGTTCCATAGTTGATATATGAGATGGACCAGCTTGTATTAATGAGAAGTCTAAATTTAAATAGCATACAGATGCGCGCCTAAAGAACCTGTGATATAACTGTTTGAGGAAGATATGAAGCCCAAGTGGGAGATTGTTAGAAATTTATAATTTCTAATTAAGGTGGGCATCATATATTTGATACAAGGATATCAACTATTTATTTTCGAGGTTACATTATAAGTGATCTAATTATTGGCTCCCCTTAGATTTCTCAAAGCTCATAACGAAAATGGACTTAATGGGTGGATACCCATCAGGTTAACCTATAGGGGATAATGGGAACCCTATAAGTTAACACAAAAGGAAGGTTATAGTCCTCAACGCACCAAATCACAAATAGTTTTCACCTCTCCCCATAAGAGTAAGAGGAATCGGGGATTTGGTTGAGGAAGGCCATCATACCACAAAACCTCTTTCAGAAACGTAGATCAAAGGAGCACATCTAGGAACAAGGGTTCAGGTATGACACTGCACCCTTTCATTCATAAATATATGTGAGAATCATTAAATTCAAGATCCTAGGATTGGTATTTCACCAATCATAAGGAATTTCCAACAAGAACCACATCCTAGTAACATCAAGAAGCCAATTCTATGACTTATGTGTTACTAGATGTTATTTAGGGTTTGTAACTACGTAGAAATGAAAATATGGCCCTTGCATGTGCTATAAACTTGCTTATCATTTTTTTTTTCATACTTATAAAATCATTTCTAATTAACAGAGTTTCAATCATGAAGACTAAGAAGCCATAGAAATACCCCAAGAATCTTGAGTTACAAGGAAAGCTCTTGGTTCTTATTTCCATGATTAAATGAGCTCCTAAAATCCAAATTGGACATATGGCCTATGCATGTGTTCATCTTTTAAATACTTAGCTTAATAACACTCTGTTCTTGAGAAAATAAATTGAATTCCTCACTAATTGTGGGTGAAAACGAAAATATTCCCTAGTTTGTACTCCAAGCTATCTTATTTGGCCCAGATCTTGATCTTTGTTTCACACCATCTTATAACCTGAAAAATATGACGTATTATGAACCCAAACCCAAGTCAATGTTATGTTTGTTGATGATGGTATATTGGCCGTGAAATTTTAGAGGTCTCAAGACCAAATTAAATGTCAAATTTCAATCGGGAAGCCGAAATGTGGCTAAAAACCCAAGTAAGACCTTTACGATCTCAAAACTCTTAGATAATGTTCCAAATTATCTAAGTATGAGCCCAAATGTTACCTATACTCTTCCTAGGATCTGTAAGTTCCATTATGAGGGAACTTTGTGGGGTTTATATCATACTTTTGCAAGATCTAATGAGAATTACGGGTTATATACTTCGTCGGGGACCTTAAATTGCACCTAATAATATTCATAGGTGCAAAGAGTTATTGTTAACCCTTAGTTAGTATCCATATACATGAACCCTTGTTTTGTCTTGTCAACTTCTAGCTCCATATACATGAACCCTTGTTTTGTCTTGTCAACTTCTAGCTTATACTTTGTCCTTTTAAGTCCAAGAAGTTACTCTAAATCCAATCGATGCTGCATGAGTCAGATGGTGTCTATAAGATTTTTATCATATCTAGACAACTGATAAAGTGATTATTGTAGGATGATATAGAATTGTCATTTTTGGCATACATATGACATGACATGTTAATATTTCTTATGAAATGAGAAATATAAAGAAGAACTTCTATGAAGAGATTTTAAAGAAAAAGGGGAAGAATTTTGATTATGAGTTTTCACTCAATATTTCTAACATTTTTCTCAAATGATTCTTTTAAATAACAAGTAAAATGTTTTTGTGACAAATGGAAAGGTGAATTTTTATAACCATATTAAATGGTTATGAAAACCCATGGTTTCTTTAAAATTCTAAAATTGAAGCCATATTTGAATGAATTAGTTGATTCATATTACAATATCTACTATTAGTAGAATAGTCTATACGAAGATACAACACTAGCAGGTTTGTGTCAAGAACCCAGAGCGATACCCTGTCTGTGTGACTTGGTTGATAGACATAGTTATTAGGTATCAGCAGGTTAGAATACACCTAGAAGGGGGGTTGAATAAGTGTCGCATATCACTTACTCTGTTTTTCCTATAATTTGCGCAAAACAAAACAGACTGCACTTAATCGATTAAGCTTGGTTTTAATCGATTAAATAGTGCTTGGACTTAATCAATTATGCTTGTGGATAATCGATTATCCTAACACTTGCACAACTTGATTATTTGGTTTCTTGCACATCAAGTTACCAATTACCAAATCTTTACACAATTGATTGATTATTGAAGTTACAGGAAGACAGTAAAACCGATTATAACATGCAACTCATATTAATAAAATTAATCAACAAAGTAAAGACTAAAAGTAAAGAGATTAGAGATAGAAAGAGGTGCACAAGGAATTTTTATCCTGGTTCATTTGCGGACCACTACAAACTACATTCAGGCCTCCCCTTCTGATCTCAAGAGATTTTTCTTCACTATTACAATTGTAAGTATACAAACACACTTCCAATTAAAAAAACAGAAAAAACTAAGTTAATCCTTTCTAGAACCTATGAGCTTGACAACCTAGGTTTGACCTAACTAAATCGCCTACTAAAATCTCCTATCCTTTCGTGATTCAACCCCAACCTCGGTATCGCTCGAACCAATACCTCTTAGTTTCTATGAAGATTATCAAGATCTCTCTTGTAGTGAAACAATTCACAAAGAGATCAACTTCCTTGTTTAAAACAGGTTATATTGAGTTGACTTGAGTACTTAACACCCGGATTCAACAACTGAAACTCAATCTAAAACACAAAGCAGAAAATCCACAAGAACCTAATTCTAAATGAAATTTATTACATTAGGTTTTCCAAAATTTGATTTGCCCTCTTTTCAGAAAAAGATTTTCCTCACTTCTCTCTCAAAGAAATCAAGAACTACATGCAAGAATGCAATGCATAGAAAACTAGAGAAAATATGCAATGATTTTAATCTCTAAGCCTAACTCAGAATGCTATCACCCTCTAAGTTTTCTAAATGCACTTTCTCACTGTAATGCAATCTATGAAAATATATGCTCTCTAACTATTTTCGAAATATGCAAGTTATGCCACATTGGCAAGAATTGCAGCATTTATTATACTAATCCTATTGATATTGATATTAATCGATTATTCATCTACTTAATCGATTAACGGACTATTAAAAATTAGTTTTCTATTGCGCCTTAATCAATTATATAGTGTCTTAATCGATTAACGTGCTAACAACATCAAATCAGTTAGTAACTGAATTCTAGATAATTGATTACACAAACTACTTAATCGATTATACTAATTTAAAAATGTTTTTCTTGATGTATGGTAAACTACCTATATGATATGGACATTCTATACATAGCTTTCCAAAATATAATACCTTTTAATGTGTTAGACTATGTATGTGTATGAATGAGCCTACTTATTATAAGATATCCTAGATGTTATGCCTTAATTTTAGTCTTGTTCAATTTTAGTTCTTGTGAGACTTTCTACCTAGGTCTACCTAACCTAGACTCAATCTAAGGCAATCATCTTCAGACTTCTAATACAAGTAAATATTATAACGCCCTAAGTCTATACATGCAACCTGAGTCTTCGGCTTGTTGTTTCTTGTACGATCTTCAAGCTTTCTTGTATGTTCGTTTTCTTGATCAAAACTTCGATAAGCCTTAAATGTGCAGGTCTTGACTCTTTGCACTTTCAATAGTGGGTAGAGATTGACCTGTCTCTTTGCAGTAACCATTGTGACCTCTAAAACCCCTTCAAGGTATAATGTTCAGGATAATATGGTGATTATCCTTTATGACCAGTGGGTTGATCGATATCATTGAGTGCATGGTAGTTCGCCTATGAGTCGCCAATGGTATGCACAACGTCATACTCATGTTGTTCGCTTCCTATGAACAACATAGGACTAGCCGAGCCCGACCAGTGACAGTACCATTGTTGTTATTGATGCATTATAGGCCCTATTAGGAGTTTATTCTTCATACATTCATCTAAAAGATTAGCAGTTAAGCTAGAAATAAGACTATACTTGATGCATTCATCGGGACATCATTGTGTATATATGTAATTATCATATGTTGTACATTACTCCATAGTGGTTATTTATATTTATGTTATTTTTCGTTATATATAAATATATATATATATATATATATATATATGTATGTATATATATATATATATGTATGTATATATATATATATATGTATGTATATGCATACACTCTAGTTTACCTTTACAGGTAGTGATGGATTTTGATACTCCTCTCGTGACTCATCTTTGTGTGATAAAGATGATACATCTCCCTCTCAGACAGGTTAAGGTCGGTAAGTACTGTACGGTGTTCTAGGGAGACATAGACATTTAAAGTATAGGTGTAAAAGTTTAGTTCGGTTTAATTTATGGTGTAATTCGGTGACTAAACTGAATATAAAGACATGGTTCAATTAACCACAAATTTTATTGCAAGAACCGAATCACTCTTGAACGGTTTGGTTCGGTTCAGTTCGATTCCATGGTTTTTATGTTTTTTATTTTTATTTTTTGACTCAATTAAAGGTTCAAAATTTATTACAAGAGATATTATTTGTTCATAAAAGGAAAAACAGTACTATTACTATTATCATTAAAAAATTTGAAACATGTAATTGTTTGTTATAACATTTATAACAATTATGTAATTTAGGAAGAAAAAACGAATGAACACATAAAAAATAGTAAAATTCACATTTAGTAACATATATGTTATATATAACAATACAATTCATGATTTAGTAATATGCATAACAATTTAGTAACATATATTTTTCCGATAAGTAAAATGTATTAAAGGGGCACAAGGGGTGTCAGCTCGAGTACAAGAAAGACAATTAAACAGAACAAAAAAGAACATGAACTTAAACAATACAAGAATGATGGCCGAAACACCATTGAGCAAAAGAAATTGGCTTTGGTACACTACAAGAAGAAAATCAAACCCAATACCTAATCTGGATTAAATTCATTATAGTGACATATATAATAGTACAATTCACAATTAGTAACATATATAGAAATATATGTATTATAATAATTTATGATTTATGTTATTTTCAAATCTAGTAACGCAAAAGTTACAAGATATGTTAGAAATCATAATGGCACAGAGAAAGTATCATATATGTATAACAATTTAATAAGTAGTAACACTAACATAATAACAATTTAGTAACATATATAACACTATAATCATACAAAATTGATAGTTTATGCCACAAAATTGGTTGAAGAATTTTCTAGTATATATTTTTCAAATATGTGGTTCGGTTCGGCTCCAACAGTTCCAAATTTTATAAAACCATAAATCGAACTGAACATGGATGTTCCTAAAAAATAACAGAATTTAACCGAACCGTAAAACGGAACTGAACCATATTTTGTGGTTAGGTTTGGTTCGATTCCACCAGTTTCATAGTTTAAAATGTAACCGCTTACACCCATAATTTGGAGCACTTATTCAGACTTGTATAGAGCACCAGTCACTCGCAGATCTACCGTGTCAGTGGTGTATGTTATGTATATCCCATATGAATATGAGTTACAATTGATACCTCCTCCTACTCTTGCCTATTACATTCCTCCTCCTACATTTCCTCTTAGTCTTTATTCTAGTCTCTCTCATCATTACAAACTTAGTGTTAAGCCATCAAGTGACGTTCTAAAGTCTTCAGCGAGACATCCCACTTTGAGACCATCTTTTGTCCAGGTTACTCTTCCATAGCGACTCAAGGGGGTTCAGACATGCTAGTGTTGTTCGCATCTTTCTCCATCAGAGTCAATCGGGTTCAACCACCCCCTACCATGAGGGGAACTCCAGAGTACACTCTAGGGTGTCCTTTTCATGGGGTGCATGGATGGAGTCATAGTGATGTGGTTGATACTCGTGGCCCATGAAAGAGGGTCAGGCTCTCTCCTTCACCAGAGTACCTTCCTTGTTGAGTCTACTATAGGCGATGGTGTGATATACATTTTTAATGATGAGGACGAAGCAAAGTAGTGCTCTAAGGAGTGTAGTACAGTAGGGCGGTAGTGTGAGGAGATTATACTGATAATATAGTGGTATGTTTATGCATGACATTTATGTATATTATTTTGGCATACGTAGATAGTTCTAGTGTACATCCAGTCTTAGCGATAATTTGGTTTGTTTATATGTATATAGCTATTACCTGAGGACCGATGTGCATGTATCTATTATGTACACATATGTATGATGGTGATTGATGATTTATCTTTTGGAGACTACATATCTAGAGATGACATTAAGAGACTACTTTAATGCCATCAGTTATAATGATGCGTTTTTATAGATATATCTATCTGTGATATGTTCATGTTATATTCATAAGAAGAAAAAAAGTATGTATTATTTTTCACATCAAGTCTGTAATTAACCAAGATCGTTATTGATGTTCAAGTATGTAAATTTATTTCTATCTTCATAAGGATGTTACACTATAGTGGTATCAAAGCAATTAGTCTTGATAGCCTTTGGATAAGCCACACACACTTCTAATTGTGTTTCTCTGACTGTATTTGATACAGAACACATGTTGAGAGTATGGCAAGAAGGAACAAAACTACAACTCAAGATTTTTTGAATCGGATGACAATGATTCTCGAGGGAATGAGTGTGACAGAAAATCAAAGCACCATGGAGTACCAACGCCTATAGATATTTCTGAAGAACACACCACCCAATTTTGAAGAAGGATTTAACCCAGACGATGCATATCGATGGCTTTATGACATAAATAAAATCTTCTTAATCATGCAGAACAGTGAAGCTCAAAGGGTAATTATGGCTCATCATATGTTAGTCAGAGAGGCTGATCATTGCTGGAGTTATGTCAGGTTATAGATAGAGATAGAATAGGGGGAAATTACCTGGACGACTTTCTGGGAGAAATTCCTTGAAAAAATCTTTCCCGAGGATGTTCGTTAAAAGAAGGAGGTAGAATTCCTAGAAATCAAACAGGGAAACATGATAGTGGGAAAATATGAATCAAAGTTTGAAGAATTATCAAAGTTTTCAAGGTATTAACAAGTGGAGAATGAAATAGCCAAGTTTATTCAATATGAAAATTGAATCAAACTAGAACTGAAGCTAGTAGTGAGTTTTGAAGTTATTATGCATATGCCTACCTTGGTGAATAAGTGCAGAATCTAGGAGAACGACATGATGAAAATAAGAGCATATCATAATAGTCTTCAGCCACAAAAGTACATAGGGCCTGATTGCCATGAAGGTAAGAATCCTATGAATTTTTGGATGCCATATTGACCTCGATCCGGTTACCGAGGACTTAATAGAATGTTTTCCATCAGAACCCAAGGACTAATTCAGGGGAGAAACCACCCAAATGCTCAATCTCTAACAAGCTTTATTATGGACGAAGATGTCCAAACAAGGATGACGTGTGTTTCAGTTGTGGACAGTATGGACATTTCTGTTATGAATGTCCAGGAACTTCTGAAGGGAATGTAAACAAGCTTTTTCTATGAATGGAGTCGAAGGGAAAGAGTCACCTATGGTTTTTTATGATTCGAGAGGTACACATTCCTTTATAGCATATATTTGTGTGCAACAAGTAGGATTGAAAGCCACTCTTATTACATATGAGTTAGTCGTAGAAACTCCCATGAAATCTTTGGTGATGACATCCAAAGCATGCTCACAATGTCCAATTGTAATTTAGGGAAGAGCCTTTATAGTGGACCTAAGTTTTCTACCCTTATCACAATTAGATTTAATATTGGGAATGGATTATATGTCAAATAATAGTGTGTCATTGAATTGTTGGATCAAAACTGTAGAATTCCTAGAAACACCTACCAACTATTCAAATGTAGAATGTGGAATTAAGAAGATTGATCCTAGAAGAAGCTCACAAAAGTAAACTAAGTTTTCATCCAGGAGCTGCCAAGATGTATCGAAATTTGAAAAGATGTTTTGGTGACGAGGATTAAAGAAGGATATAGCAGAATATGTGATGACTTGTTTAACATGTCAAAAAGCAAAGCTGGAACATCAAAATCCTGGAGGGGAATTGAAACTCTTGAGTATCCCTGAGTATAAGTGGGACAACATTGCTATGGATTTTGTTTTAGGGCTACCAAAAACTTCTTCATGTCATGATTCAATATGGGTAATAGTGGATAGACTGGGAAAATCTTCCCACTTTATCCCAGACAATGTCAAGTATTCCTTAGAAAAGCTGACTAAAATTTATATCAAAGAAATTATGAGACTTCATTGGTTACCTATGAGTATTATATATGATCGAGACCCTAGATTTACTTCAGGCTTTTGGTAGTGTTTACACCAAACTTTAGGTTCAAAATTGAGAATGAGTTCAACTTATCATCCATAAACCAATGGACAAATGGAAAGGACTATCCAATCCCTAGAAGACTTGTTGAGAATATGTGTACTAGAGTAGCAATGGAGTTAGGATAAGCTTCTTCTGTTAATCGAGTTCACCTATAATAACATATATCACTCTAGTATAGATATGCCTCCCTATGAAGCCTTATATGGAAGGAGATGTCGAACCCCACTATGTTGGAATGAGGTTGGAGTGAAAACAACTTTAGTGTCAGAATTAGTGCAATAGAGCACTGACAAAGTGAAAATGATAAGGGATAAACTTAGAGCTACATAGAGTCGCCAAAAGAGTTATTACGATTAGTGTAGGAGACTGCTAGAATTTCAAGAAGGTGATCATGTTTTTATGAGAGTGAGACCAACTACAGGAATTGGAAGGGTAATTAAAATGAAGAAATTGACCCCTTGATTCATCGGACCCTATCAAGTTGTGGAAAGAGTTGGAGATCTAGCTTATAGGATAGCTTTGCCTCCATCCTTGTCCAACCTTCATCATGTGTTTCAAGTGTCTCATTTCAAGAATTATATACCATATTCATCACATGTGATTCAATCGGATAATCTTCCTCTAAAGGAGAACCTGATCTTTGAAGCAACCCCGGTTAGAATAATAGATAGAAAGGTAAAACAACTATGAGGAAGAAAAATTCCTCTAGTAAAGGTATTTTGGAGTAAAGACCAAGAGGGTGATGCAACATGTGAACTAGAAAGTAATATAAAAACATCTTAATCCTATTTCTTTGGTAAATAATTGCTCCCAAATTTCGAGGACGATATTTCTAAAAAGGATGGGAGTAATGTCACATCCTTCCTTTCAGCTCTTTGTTTACGTAGATATAGGGATAGATATGATCTATATATAAATATGTGTGTTAACATTTTTTTAAAGATGCCATAAATATATATATATATATATATATATATATATATATATATAAAACTAGTTTACTTGAGTAATAAGTAAATTATAGATAGATTTTGGCTGAGAAGTGTAAACTATAGTTTTTTGGTAAGGAACTTTATTAATATGTCCTTAGCAAAGAAATAATCTTAGGTATGAGTTTAGAATAAGGAAAGTAGGTCAGTTAGGTCTTAGATACTAAATTGTCCAGGTTTTAGGATTTACCCATTATCGGATAAGTCTATCATTATATGAGCTTAGTTAGAATGGCCTAAGTGGCCATATAACCTATATGACTTCTAAATAAGTCATTAGGATTGATTTGTTTTAGTATTTAGAGTTACTATCTCAATTTTATACATTGAAAAATAGTTAAACATTTTTCTTAAGAAAAACAAGTTTCTTTTAGTGGACCTTTTGATTGGGTTGCCTGAGAGTGCCTATAATTGATCTTGTTAGTACTCTGAGGGTATGAAATACTATTTATACTCCCCTAGACAATGTTTAACATTGTCCTAAGGTATCTTAAAATGCAAGAAACCAACCTGGATAGTGAAAATGCAAGCATACATCAATGAGCAGATTGTATATCCAAGCACGCATCACATGGATTTTGGTGAAAACAAAGATCGACAACAAGGTTTGAAAATAAAGATGAAGACAAATTTTGACAACAAAGATGGTAGATAAAGTTTTAATCAAAGATAAAGCTTGTAGTCATGGACAAATCAACAAACGATAAGTCAAAAATCAAGACTCAAGCTCAAACATTTAGGAACATCTAGAGGCTAATTGTTTTTTCTATTTTCTTAGGTCTTAAGATGTTCGATAGGATAGAGTCTAGGCTAGGTGAAACATAATGGAAGTCTCACAACCTAAAATTGATCATAACTAAAATGATACTTACATTCATACATACATGATTTTCATGCACATGCATAAATACATGATCATATGATTTTGATGCATTAAAAACAATTAAGTCATACATCACTCAAGGTCATGCATCATATTTTTAAAAATCATGTAGGAGGTTCATATCATATTGAAATATCTTTTTTAGAAAACCCTTAATTGATTAAGTTTTATTTTAATCGATTAAGAAATGCAAAAAAATGGGAAATCGTTAATCAGTTAAGTATGGGATTAATCGATTAATGGTATTTTCAGTTTTTGAAATCTTGTAATTTAAAGAATCATTAATCGATTAAGTAAAGTGTTAATCGATTAACTGGAACATAAAAAAACTATATATTATTCCAACTTTTATCATTCTGCGTCAAAACACATAAGAGAGAACACAAGACACATATATCTCATTTTTCAAAAATCACATTGCACATACACTATCATATCCAAAGAGAGATTTTCCTAAGTGTTTTTGAAAAAGAGAGAAAAGGGAGAGAAAAACTCTTCATGAATCTTTAGATAAAGATTTTCAAGAATTACATTGTCATATCTTGTGCAAAGAAACCTTGCATCTCACATTTCTAAATTCTGAGTTTGTGAGACCCTTAGAAAGGTTCTTAGATCCTAGAAGAGTGTATATTCAACATGTATAGGTGTAACAACTGGTTTTGTATAGACATTGGCATAAACATATTCTCTTGGTGTGTTAATGTCACCATTGGTAGAGAAATGGTTTGGGAAAATCCTAGTTGAGGTAAGATAGGGTCTTCACACTTTACAAAGGTCTTGGTTGCGAGTGATCAGCGGCTGGAGCTATACCGTAGTAGGTGTTGAGAAACCGAAAGAGACGGGTTGGAGGTCGAACCGACGTGAGAGACTCTAGGGCCAAGAAGGGAGTGTTTGTAGAGTTATTGGAATTGTGTTTGTAAAATACATTTGATTCCATAGTGAAGAAAATCTTCCAAGATTAGAAGGGGAGGCCTGGATGTAGTTTGCACGTGGTCAAGCAAACGAACTAGGATAAAAGTTGTGTCTCATTCTTCTTAACCCTTAACTCTTTACGTTTTCGTATTTCTTGATTTACTTAACTTGACATACATATTATTATTTTTTATTTGCATATTATGTCCTACACATTAACTGTGCGTTATCATTTGTAAGAGTGCATACATGTTTAGTTGAATCTTGGTAATCTTAGAAACTAAAGAAAACTGTTTTTCAAAGAACAAGAACTGAATAATCGATCAAGTTCTTCAAATAATCGATTATATGCTGAAGCAATTAATCGATTAAACAGTTAGGAAAATTGTATAATATTTTTGTTAATCGAGCAACAGTAATTGTAGACCAAACCACCTATTCACCCACCTCTAGGTGAAATACATAGCCCTTTTGGACCCAACAAGTGGTATCAGAACCACCTATTAACCTCCTAGATCGTTGATCCTAGGCATTGTTTTACCATGGGCTCTACTAATCCTTTCAGAGGTGGGGGATCCTACATAACCCGCCCTCCCATATTTAGTGGAGAGGCATATGCTTACTGGAAAATCAGAATGGGGATATTTCTTAAACTTGAAAATGAAACTTTGGATCTTATCTATGCTAAATCTTCATATAATTGTACTTCTAAGTTAGTTGTGACACATACTTGTGAAAATTTCACTTTCTTGGAAAAATAAAATAAAATTTTAAAGGACAAAGTTGCAAATCTTACAACTAGTAGTGACAACTTAAACAACTTACTTGCTACTTGTAAAAATGTCGAAAATAGATCAGATTGGGATATATGCATGCTAAGAATAAATTTCACAAGAAACGGATAAATGTTTCGAAAATGTCATATCTTAAATCTCTACCTTGCTTTTATTATGGAATGCATGGTCATACTTTTAGTCCATGTAACATCAACGGACCCAAGATCATTTGGGTACCTAAGACATGCAAGTAAAACTATTTTGTAGGTGTGCTTAAGAACATGTGAACATCCAACGTAGATTTTTTAAGCACATGATATATGAGAAGATCAAGCTTTATTGACCTATCACCAAAGAAAAAGACTATGACACTTATGGACAAAATTGTCAACTCGAATGCTTGAAGTTAGGAAGAATTGTACTATAAAGGTAATAAGGTGTCTCTTCTAACTCCAAGTGTTACATACTTTAAGTGATATAGGTAATTTTATTCATAGAATCCTAGTGAGGCCACGTTTTCGAGAAAATCCCTAAAAATCACTTTTTAGGCCAAAAACTATATGTTTCTCATTTACATGTTTTTAAATGAAAACACTTCATTGTTGAACAATTATAAGATCTTTTAACCATATTTTATTTAAAAGTAAATATAGAAATATTGTCTAGGATACTTCAATCATGATAAAGTATAACAAGTCATACTTTATATTAAGGAAAATGACCAAATTTTTAAAAGCCTATGAAAATCTAATATTTGATAAGTCATCTCCAAAAGAGGAGAGAAAAATTATGCTTAATGTTTCGCAGGTACTCATGAGGATGCATATACAAAAGATTAAAGTGCTATGCAAGAAAGGAAATATAAGAATCGAGAACTTGAAGAAAGGCCAAAGAAAGATTCAATGTATGGCAACCTTCTAGTATATATTGAGTCATGTTCTATTTTGTATTGTTTTATCATATGGTATGCCCGATATTATGCTTTGTGTTTGAATGCAAGCTACATGGCTAGATAATCCTAAATAATCGCACTTATTGCCAATAAATATATGATTTATTGATTGTACATGTTGTCATGTGTTTTGGCTCTGTAGTGTGTATTAACTATTCCCAAATTGTGCCAAAATTTGTCTTAGTGACTTACTTAATCACTGTTATGTGTTCTAATAGATTACTTGGGTATTTTCTGTGTGTATTAATCAATTACCAGTGCCCTTAGTTGATATGGGCTAAACTTTAAATACTTAAATCAATTAAGCCAAGACATAATCGATTATTTATGTTAAATTTCAATCCCGTTAATCGAAAAGCTAATCGATTACATAGAGTCACAGAACAGATTTAAACACAATTCTGGATTCAGTTCTATCAAACTTTAACCTCGTGTATTATGTCTTCTTCTCCAAAATTCATCTTGGAATTCGTCCTAAAACTGAATTTTGAGCTACCCCATCTCTATTTCTTTCCTCCTCTTAATCTCTAACCCATCAAATTGTGTTAAAATCACATTACCACAGTTATCCCCTTTCTAAAACCAAATTCGGTTTCCCTTTTTCTATTCAATTATTCATCCATATTTTCAGCCAAAATGAATCAAGATTGACCCAAGAGAGTGAAACATACCGCTAGAATTAACCGTTCTCACTTCTATCCGGGGCTGGTGAGCAATCTGGATACTCGAGGGTCATCTTCTGGGGTTGGACAGAATCCATTTTTAGGCTTGGATCCTTTCTATATTCCTGCTCTTCAAGCAGAAAGGTTGGCTAGATTTATCAGTAGGAAACCTACCTATATCCATTATGCCTACATGGCATGGATGGTGGAGCAAGGATTCCATTTCCCGCGTGAATTGGAGGTACAAGAGAGTGTAAAATTTCTAGAGCTAAACGATAGCATTTACCCCTCTTTGATTCATGAATTTTATGCGAATTTTCAGTATAAGGATGGTGGTTATCGCAACATAGTGCAAGGGAGGTTAATTTTGAATGATAATGATTTGTTTATGGTTGTTGGAGGCTTGGCATGTGATGGTGGACCTCTTGGTGATTGTAACGATGAGAAATAGAATGCACACGGATCCATGGAAATGTATAAGTCGTGCCTGAGAGCACCGCATTACGTCATCCAAGGTGAGCTTACTAAAGTTGGATCGTTATTTGTGGAGAATAGGCTGGTGCATTTCTTGATTGTATACATCCTAGTTCACCACAACACTAATCACGTGCAACCAACGGTAAATGAATCGAAATTGATGTTTGCAATCAAGGAAGGTATTCTGATTAGCTGGCCTGCTGAGATTTTTAAGGTAATGTATGGCATTGCCTCTTCTTCCTCGAGATTACTAGCTTATGAGATATTTATCTCCCGTGTCATGATCACATTGGGATCGACACATTTGGTATAGATATTATTATTGTGAATCCCATAGAGCATATGGTAAATAAGAGTCTCATTCACAAGATGAGTATTTAAAAATATGGAGGTGAATGGATGTATCAGGAAGATCATAGGACTACGGTGAATCTAGACTTACCGAATGAGGAAGAGGGTGGTGAGCAAGGTGAGAAGAACCAAGAGCAACAGCATGGCGAGGCTTCTAATATGCCTCAAGGACCTTCATTTGGTTTAGCTCGTCTAGATGCCATGGAACAACGCCCAAATGAGTGAATTTACTCGAGAATGCAATCCATGGAGGATAGACTCTTGGCAGAGTTTCGTCGACAAAAAGAAGAAAATAAAAATCGATTCTAGAAGCTTAATTTTCTGTTTAGAACCTTCGGTGGCTTTTCACAACCACCTCCTAGTTAGTCTACCTTAGGGCGTCTAGTTTGTCCTAGTTAGGTTATGGTTTAGGAGTTTATGGTTTGTGTATTTTGGTCTTTGCATTGTAATCTCACAACTTGTTATTTTGTGCTTTGAATTATACACGCATGACATACTATATTGTACTTTTGTGCTTTCATTGAAATTATGTATTTGTTATCCTTTCCTTGAAATTGATTGATCAATGAATGAATGTTTAGCTTTAAATTTGTTGCATTGATCAAAAAATTATAATCTATATAAAATGACTTGAATAGTGATGTACATGAAATTCTGCAACTAGCATGTAAACTGTAGCAAATTATGTCATATGAGTATGGTTAATTGATTAACAACAAATATAATCAATTAATAGCAGTACAAAATGCATTTGATCATGTCAAAAGGGGAAGAAAGTTGTTGTTTATATTTTACAGGTTTGTTGAAATTAAAAAAGCTTCCGCAAATTATAAATTACCCTATGCTTAAATTGAGG
>NC_032027.1:10588250-10605707 GCF_001865875.1 Lupinus angustifolius | reverse complement strand
GGGGGTGAAGCGCACATTAACTTACAACAAGGCAAATCACAAAACAAAGTTGATTGTCATCAAGCATATCCAACAATGGGTTACCATATCCAACAATAGTTTGTCATAAAAAAAGGAGAGATTGAAAATGCAAGTATGCATCAATGAGTAGATTGTATATGCAAGCATGCATCATATGGATTTCGATGAAAACAAAGATCGACAACAAATTTTGTAAATAAAGATGAAGACAAAGGTTGAGAACAAATATGGTAGATAAAGTTGTAATCAATGATCAAGCTTGAAAACATGGACAAATCAACAAACAATAAGTGAAAATTCAAGACTCGAGTTTACTTAAGCTCAAACATCCAGGAAGATCTAGAGGCTAAGTGTTTTTATATTTTCTTAGGTCTTAAGATATTTGATTGGGTTGAGTCTAGGCTAGGTGAACCTTAATGGAAGGCTCACAACCTAAAATTGATTATAACTATAATGAGATTTACATGCATACATACATGATTTACATGCACATGCATAAATACATTATCATATGATTTTGATGCATTAGAAAGATTTTTATACCATACATCATTCAAATTCATGCATCATAATTTTACAAATCATGTAGGAGTTTCATATCACATTGAAATTGATTAAGTTATGCAAAAAATTGAGAAATCGTTAATCAATTAAGTATGGGATTAATCGATTAATGATAGTTATAGTTTCTTAAATATTTTATTTTAAAGAATTGTTAGTCGATTAAGTAGAGTGTTAATCGATTAACTACAGTAGAAAACAGAACTGTAAATTAACCCAACTTTTTCCATTTGCATCATAACACATAAGAGAGAACACAAGACACATAGATCTCATTTTTCGAAATTCACATTTCTCATTCACTTTCATATCCAAAGAGAGATTTTCCTAAGTGTGTTTGTAAAAGAGATAAAATGGAGAAAAAGAATCTTCATGAATCATTAGAGAAAGATTTTCAAGAATTACATTGTCATATCTTGTGCAAAGAAACCTTGCATCTCACATTTCTATATTATGGGTTTGTGAGACTTGTAGAAAGGTTCTTAGATTCTAGAAAGGTGTATATTTAGCACATATAGGTACAACAACTTGTTTTGTATAAATAATGGCATAAACATATTCTCTTGGTGTGTTAGTATCATTGTTGGTAGATAATTGGTTTAGGAAAATCCTAATTGAGGTTAGGTTGAGTCTTCATACTTTACAAAGCTCATGGTTGGGAGTGATCAACGACTGGGGCTATATCGTGAGTAGGTATTGAGTATCCGGAAGAGACAGGTTGGAGGTCAAACCAACGTGAGAGAATCTAGGGCCAAGACGGGAGCATTTGTAGAGTTATTGGAAGTGTGGTTGTAAAATACATTTGATTCAATAGTGAAGAAAATCTCTCAATATCATGAGAGGCCTGGATGTAGTTTACACGTGGACAATCAAACGAACCAGGAAAAAATCTTGTCTCATTCTTCATAACCCTTAACTCTTTACAATTTCGTATTTCTTGATTTACTTAACTTGACATGCATATTATTCTGTGTTATTTGCATATTTTGTTTTGTGTGTTATCATCTGTAAGAGTGCATACAAGTTTAGTTGAATCTTGGTAATCTTGGAAATTAAATAAATTTTTTTTTTAAAGAACAAGAACTGAATAATCGATTAGGTTATTGAGATTATCGATTATATGCAGAAGTAGTTAATCGATTAAATCATTAATTAATCGATTAAACATTGAGTAAAATTGTGTAATATTTTTGTTAATTGAGCAACGATAATTGTATATTGAACCACCTATTCACATCCCCCTCTAGGTGAAATATAGATCTGTTTGGGACGCCCATAAGATACCAAACATACTTGAATTAAAACTAAAGTGCCATAACCTTGATTAGCCCTTGACTAATTTCGTGTTGGGCTCTTAACATTGCTAAGCCTAGTCCTTTACACTCCCTGCCACTAAGATATAAGGACCTTAGGCTGAGTGGAGTGGTCATAACATGCAGTTTTAGTCAAACAAATACAACTCTATATTCTTCCTTGCTCAATGTGTGGTGTCTTGGTCCTAGAGAGAGAAGAGCTTATTTTCCTCCATTTTCTTGCATGCAAGAGTGGTTTCCACTCAATTAAGGTATGAGGATTCTACATTTGGCCTTAATTCAAGTTAATTCCTTAGTTTAGTTCCTTGATTTTAATTTACAAAAATTATGTTCTAGGTGAAAAGTGAATCCATGAATTTTTGAAGTTTCCTTGAGTTCAAAGCTTTCAAATTTACCAAAAGAAGTGTGGCTAACTTTACAAATTCGTCTTGCATGTAAGAATCTTGGTAATCTTTGATTTTTTTTCTTCTGTGATTCTTTAGGTTTGAAGAAAACAAGGGAGAACCACATCCTAGTAACATCAAGAAACCAATTCTATAACTTATGTATTACTAGATGTTATTTAGTGTTTGTAACTCCTTAGAAATGAAAATATGGTCCATGCATGTGCTATAAACTTGCTTATCATTCTATTTTCATACTTATCAACTCATTTCTAATTAACGGAGTTTCAATCATGAAGACTAAGAAGCCATAGAAATACCCCTAAGGTGTCGTGGCAAAGTAAGCTTAGCCTTTCTCCGGTCAGCTGATATAGACTCCCCCCATTGGTACTTCTTTGTAAGTTAGCACATCAATGAATAAGAAGACTGTTGTCAAGAGTGAGCACTAAATATTAATTTCCTTTATCTAATTTCTCAGCTCAAGCTTCTTGAGTTGGACTCCCTACAAGCACTTCAATAAACGTCATCTCTAGCCCTAGTTGTAAATGATAATTCTATGTATGACCAAGCTATGCCCGATCTCTTATTTATTGTAAGACGAAAGAAAATATTTAATATGTAAGTGGTTAATAGCCTGGGGAAGACTATTGATTAATCTAGACGATCTTTACAAAACAGAGATGGGCGGGGCTAAATGAAACGGTAGAACGGGTTCTTTTGGACAAAGTCTTCCAATAGGTTTCGATATTCCCTTTATACCTTGAATTAACTTTTTATATAAGCGAAAATGCCCTTAAAAGCGATAATTGATTCTTTGACTTTGCTCTTTAGGGAGGCGCTTCCAAGCCCCAAGTTCTTCTTTGGAAGGTGGCTTACCCCCAACCCCAATGGGGGTACCAAACGAGTGATCTTGGTGCCTGCCGTAGTGCCATTATGTTTTTATACTATAAAAAGCAGACTTGGTCTCGGCTAAGCCGATTTGGTGATCAATGGATGAAGGATGAAAGGTTCAGCCTGGGGGAATTGTGGGCTCTTTGATAAAGAGAAAGAGAAAATAGAAAAAGTATAACGACCTATGGAATAGTCAATCATACCCTTATTCACATTAATAATTGTGAAACTTAATAGTGATGGTATCAGACAAGCAATTATATTATTTTTAGGTTAATGATAACTCACAACTTTATGGAAGGAGTTGTATTAAGGATAAATGATGAATATAATAATAGTTAATTGATCCTGAAATAAAAAGGAGTGAAAGAAAAATGATAAATAAAATATGAGCTTTTCTTTTACATATACAATTTTACACTTGTAGATAGTTATATACTAACTTTATTTTCTAAAAATACATTTGGTTTTAAAATGTGTAAATAAATTAGTATTTACTTTAAACTTTTTGAAAGTAAATATTAATTATACTTTTAAAATAGTTTAAAAATATTAAACAAAAGTGTCACATAAAAGGTTACATAAGTATTTAATGACTAAAAGGTCATAATAATGTATTTTGTATATGTATGTGATAGTGTGAAGTTGGTGGGAGCAATTTAGTCATTTAAGCATTTTTATACTCTCAATTCAGTTTCTTCTCATCTTTGAAGAAACCAAAATTGGGTATGGGACCCACCACTTTTCTTTCTCACCACTCTCTTTCCACAAAAAGGAGATAAACTTGCAAACTACCCTCCCCTCATTTTCTCTGTTCTCTTTTTCTTTCCTCTCATACTCACCTCAACCAAATAAGGCCTTTATATCTATGAGCACAACCTATGGTCTCATTCAAATAAATAAAGAAATACCTGCAAAAGCGATATGTGCAAAATAATTGAAAAATAAACTACCATGCATAGAATAAATCTAGCAAATGAATGCCTTGGTGCGGCAAGGCATGGCTATGCGGCGCCGAAGAGCTGCAGTGCGATGGGGTCTGTCAATATGCGAGTTTTACTAGTGATTTATAAGTATGTTCAATGCCCAAAATGAACAAGTTGATTTATGAGACACTCATATTTAATCATATAAAAAACAAATCGAAAAAACTAGGAGAAGAATACAGGTTGCGTAGTAAATCAAGCGGCAACAGAATTAGAGGATAGAACTTGAACGCCAATGATTTTCAAGCTACAATTCAGTTACTGCTCAATATACACTTCAGCTGATAGTCAAGATGGAAAATGATTGAATTCTGTCTTTCTCAGCATTATAGATAAAAAAACTCATGCACATTTGAGTTCAGAATGCAGTCAATGATCAATAAAGAAATGAGCCCAACAAATAAAATTCTTCATGTGCAGTCGAAGTGCCCATCATCAGACCCTAGCAATCAACCCCAGTTAGTGGCACGTAGTGATCGACCCAAAAACGCTAGTGAGACAGTGTATAGCAGGATGGCCACTACACTGAAGTTTGGGAAAGCAATAATTTAAACTACACCTATAAATGCTCAAATGAAATATTACCCAAAATTGAAAACATAAATACACAATTGCACATCATTAGTAACCAACAGTCACAGTATAAATATATAGACAAACAATCACCATCAAACTTAGGCATAATTAAACAGTTAACCAAGGAAGATGATACCAAAAAAAGACGGAACTCTATATCATACAACAAATGAAAAAGGGAAGAGCAAGAAAAGCTTAAAATATATAAGAAAACAATGGTAGGCAGCAATGCATACAGCAATACAGGGACAAAATAAAAAAATAAAAAGAAAGAGTTCAAAACCAGAGCAGAGCACACACCTGCGAAAAGATGAGAGTTGCTGCATGGAAAGGGTTGTGAAGAGCACCTAGCACATTTGAGTCACCAGAATACAACTGGGTTCCAGGAAAAGGACCAAGTTTGGCATGAAAATAGTGGACCACAAGATTATTAAGCCTCAGTTCCATGGGGAATTGGGGATGGGGAGCACATAACAGAGGGTAAGGGCTTAACTAGTTGAAGATGGGTTTGTAACCCCAAATGTGTCCTCCCATAAAAAAATGTAGGAAATTACTGAAATGTTCTAAATAATGGAAATTGGCTCAAAAAGCAGACAAAGTGGAGACTTCATCCTCAGAGACGACGGCCTTGGCGAAGGACAAGATAGCAGCACTAGTTTGCAGGAGGGATCGTGGCTGCAATTTCCCACTCCAACAAACTATGTGGCGAGTTAGTTGTCATTAGCAGGCTGCACAGTGTAACACGGGCACTATTTGCCGCTATTCCTTACATGGCATCAGACCACACATTACAAAAACAATCTAATTTTGAAGTGAAGCTACTTACTTAAGGGGTGAATTCATGATGGATGGCAGAGTATCCACTCTCTAGCAATTGCTATATGCACATTAATGCTACACGGCCAGGAGGAAATAACCGGAATAAAAGTGTTGTTGTCTGATGGAATGATGTGATCCAGATCAGACACTCATCCAACACATTCTAGAGAAAAACTGGCAACAACTCAGTCTCTCTAGTATTTTACATATTGGTTTACCTCTACTATTGTTGGAGTTACAAGTTCAATTAACAAAAAGGATTCTTCAGTGTATTATGCACCACAAAAACCAAATAAACCAAACTGAGAACATCAAAACTCATGTTTTCCATCTCTGATCCCAACAGAACAATAAAAGAAGCAAAACACCCACCTCAGATTCAACTAGATTCACTCCCACACCAAAGAAAACCCCAAAACACCACATACCCATTATCCAAAATGCAAAAAAGCAAACATTTTTATTAACATTAGAGATCCACAACGCCACGATTATTTTACAACTTTCTAAGCATTAAGATGACTATTCACACAGAATATAGAACGACAAGTACATGAAATCAATCGAAAAAGTGAAAATCACCGTCTGCTACTATCATAATCAACAACCTCATTATCAGCGAGGGATCGAGAGTGCTGAACGATGGCACGGCCAATAGAATTGATCCAATCCTCCTTCTCCTTGTCAGAGTCCGCAAGAAAAAACATTGTGGAGTGAGCGGTAGAGAGTTCAAAGGCGGAGGGTTTACGGAGAACGTCTTCGGCGCCCTTCACCGTTAGGCAGTCAGACACGGAGATCACGCCGCGAGGAATGCCGGAGGGTGCGGCGGCTGTTGGGTCCTTGAACCATAAGAGCTTGCCTTGTTTGAGGATGAACCAGCGGCGGCGCCAGGTTTTGATGTAGTCGCCTTGCTTTGTGAGCCAACCCGTTCGCTCTGGGTTGGACCAGAACTCGATGCCCTGGTAGTCCTCTGGGTTCGGGTCTTGAGCCGTTGCTAATCGCCATAGATTCTCCATTTCAGCAGATAGAATTTGCTATGCTGTATTCCAATTTCTCTTTCTGATAGGGTAGGCCTTGATCTGATTTAAAAAAAGTATGCAAATTTCATTCTAAATAAATAAAACCATACTTATGAAAAGATAAAGCATGAGTTGCTTGAAACTGAAAACAGATGAACCTAGATCTAGTTAAAAATTATAATAATAACCAATTAAAAGCATTTAAAATTCATTATATCAACTAGTTTTTATTTAAATGATATTGATTATATCAATTGGTTTTCATTTAAGGATACAAAAATTTACTGAAAGTAATTTAACTTTTACCAAAATATTATTGAATATTATTAAAACACAATTGTTATCACCAACAAAGTGTTGTCTGGTTTAAGACTTTACTAGATTCCTATAAAGATCAAATGTCAAATGTTTAATTCATGTGAATGTCACTTATTGAGAGGGGTTGTCACCAATCTTAAAAGGGATTAATTTACCCAAAATGATAATGATATACCATTGATAGTACCCAAAAAAATATAATTATTATCTATATTTATACTTTCTAATTATGATATATCATTAACTCGGATATTTTGTTTTAACAAATGGTTTAAAAAAAATTATTTATCAGTGAACCATGAATTGAATTATTATCATGGGTGACAAATGAATGGACTTGGATAGATTTAAATGAATTTTGATCCTAATACATGGATGAGAACTCATTCATTAATCCAAATAAATCCATGAGAAAATTACATTAACATCCTCTAAGTTTTAGTGAAATTACACAAATTACTCCTTCATTTTTTAAGCATACACAAATTATCTATAATTATATACATAATAGTGACTACCTCTGTAAGAAATATAAGTGTAATTTCTTAAACAAAAAATGGTTACTAACGTAATTAAGTCAAACAAAATATAATATATTGTGAAGACAAATTAAAATAGTATAATAGTCAATGTATATTCATTATTTTTTGTTCATTATAAAATTCATAAAAAATTCTAAGGAGATATTTCAATCACTATTATACTATACTGTAACTAACCAGAATAATGAATAGAAATTGTATCTTACACTATTTGGACTTATCTTCACAATATACTATATTTTGTTTAACTTAATTACACTTGTCAATCATTACCAGTTTTTTTTAAGAAATTACACTTATCTTTTAAACATGAGTCGTTGATGTTGTTGGAACTTACAACTAATTGCAGAAAAGAAATGCAGAAAAAGAAGTAAGAAATGTACTATAGAATTAGAAAGTGTAGATTGGTTAACAACTACCAATCCAACAACCAACTTCTATTTATAGAAACTTCAATGTTTACAAGCCCAAACTCAATTAGGCCCAATGCTTACTTATACACAAGCTTATGAATTACATTTACATTTCATTCTAACATTCTACCTTAATTCAAGCTTGATAGACTTACTACTCCTAGCTTTCTTCTTTGAATTTCAAAACTTTCTCTCTTAAGTGCCTTTGTGAGTATATCAGCTTGCTGCTCTAGTGAAGTGCAGAATTCTAGCTCAAAATTTCCCTTTTCAACTTGATCTCTCAAGAAGTGATACTTGGTTTCTATATGTTTACTGCGTCCATGAGAATCTGGATTCTTGGATAGATTAATGACTGACTTATTGTCCACGAAAATCACTAATGTCAAGTCATTTTGCACACATAACTCATTGAGCAATGATTTCAACCATAACCCTTGACAGCATCCTAGGCAGGTAGAAATGTATTCGGATTCACAAGAGGAGAGTGTCACCACCTCTTGCTTCTTTGAGCTCCAACTAATGGATGCATTGTTGTATATGAATAAGTATCCATTGGTGCTTTTCCTATCATCCTTGTCCCCACACCAATCTGCATATGTGTAGCCATAGAGGAGTCTTTGCTTGTTCTGTTCACCAACTGCATCAGTTGGGAGAATCACCCCAAAGTCCATGCTTCCTTTTAGGTACCTGAGTAACCTTTTCACAGCCTGCATATGTGATTGTCTAGGGTCTTCCATGTATCTACTGACCAAACCTACTCCATAGGCTATATCTGGTCTTGAGTTGCAGATATACCTTAGTGATCCTACCATTTGTCTATACATGGTTGAATCAGTTGTTGCATCACCAGAATTGCCTTTGCTAAGAGAATTTCCAGCTTCTACTGGTGTTACAGCAGGATTGCACTCTAACATGCCAAATCTGTTAAGCACTTCAGAGATGTACCTCTTTTGATGCATCAAGATGCCACTTTCTGTCATAGTAAACTCGATCCCTAGGAAGTAGGATAGAGTTCCCAAATATGTCATCTCAAATTCCATTTTCAGTTCTGTTTTGATCTTCTCAATCTCTTCATTATTGCATCCTGTAATCAAAAGATCATCTACATACAAGCATATGATGACTGATGCTTATTTGGATACTTCTCTTATGTAGATTCCATGCTCATTCTTGCATCTGATGAATCCTTGTTCAAGGAAGAATCCATCTGTTCTTTTATTCCATACTCTTGGTGCCTGCCTCAAACCGTAGAGAGCCTTATGGAGCTTATATACTTTGTCTTCATGTCCTGACACTACAAAGCCTTGAGGTTGAGTAACAAAAACCTCTTTGTCAATATGGCCATTTAGAAAAGCTGACTTCACATCTAGTTGGCTTAGAGACCAATGCATTGAGCTTGCCATTGCTATGACCAACCTTACAGTTTCAATTCTTGCAACAGGTGCAAAAACCTCATCAAAATCAAGGCCAGGTCTTTGTAGGAAGCCTCTTGCAACTAGTCTTGCTTTGTACTTGGACACTTTGCCATCTGGTTTAACTTTTACTTTGAATTCCCTTTAATTGATATTGCTTTCTTCCCTTTTGGCAGGGTTGTGAGTTCCCAAGTTTGATTCCTTTCTATGGACTTGATCTCCTCTGTCATTGCTTCTCTCCAATGAGCTTCTTTGTTGGCTTGATCAAAACTAATTGTTTCCATCTCAGCTAACAAAGCCATATGAACTAGATCTCCTTCTGTTGTAATTGATGTATTAGGGAAGACTTCATAATCTCTCAACCTGTTTGGGAGTTGCCTCTGCCTCTGAGGTCTACAAACTGAATCAATACTAGGCTCTTCTCCTGATGTAATTGTTTGAGGTCTCATACTAGTGTCTTCTATATTCATTTGACTATTGTTTGCTGATGGTTCCTGTGTTTGATTCCACTCCCAAGCCCGAGTCTCATCAAATTTGAGATCCCTGTTGTAGGAGATGGAGTTTGTCTTAGGATCATAAACTTTGTAGGACCCTGTTGTGTGATACCCTATGAAGATAAGTTTCTCACCTCTGTCATCTAACTTCTTCCTCTTGGCATCAGGAACATGCTTGAAGCAAATTGACCCAAAAATTCTGAAGTGTCTCACATCAGGCTTGATTCTTGACCAAGCTTCCTCAGGTGTTTTGTCTTTGAGTCTGTTGGTGGGACTTCTATTTACAACATAGGCTGCTGTAGTCAGTGCTTCTGCCCAAAAATCCTTTGGCAAGCCTTTTGACTTAAGCATACTTCTTACCTTGTTTAAGAGTGTTCTATTTAGTCTTTCTGCTGTGCCATTGTGTTGAGGAGTATAAGGTGCAATCACCTTATGTATGACACCTTCTCTGTTACAGAATTCTTGCAATTCTTTTGAGATATACTCTCCTCCTCCATCAGTCCTGATTAGTTTTAGTTTCATGCCACACTGATTTTCAGCAAGTGCCTTGAATGTTTGAAATTTCCCAAAGACCTCACTTTTCTTATTGAGCAGATAAACTCATACCTTTCTTGTAAAGTCATCCTTGAAGGTTATGAAGTAGCAATTTCCTCCTATGGATTTGGTTTCTAGAGGTCCACAAACATCTATGTATACTACCTCTAAGGGCTTGGTAGATCTAGTTACAACCTGTGATGTAAATTTGTTCCTTGCTTGGTTGCTTGTTATGCAATCTTCATATATGTTGAATTCTTTATGCATTTCAGGTAGACCAGTCACCATATCTGTTTTTCTCAATAATTCCAAGATCCTTTGATTTAGATGGCAGAACCTCTGATGCCAAATTCTAGTCTCATCTGTGGTGGTTGTCAAGCACTTCTGATCATCTAGCTAATGCCTATCTTGAAGGTTCTATTATTTGAAAGTGGAGCCTTCAAGATTGGTCTCCCTTTCTTGTTGAAGATTTTAAGAACTCTGTCTTCCATTCTTATCTTGTAGCCTTTTTCTAGTAATTGTCCTAAGCTAATGAGATTATTTCTCATTCTTGGCACATACAGGACATTTGAGATACTTGAGATTGCACCATCCTTTCTTCTTATCAGAATCTCTCTAATTCCTTCTACATTGATTGAGCTATCATCAGCAAACTTGACTTTGATTTTTACTGAATTTTCAAGTGAGGTGAACCATTCCTTGTGTCTAGTCATGTGATTAGAACACCCTTTATCAAGATACCAGTTATCTGAGGTTGGTTTATTCTCTGCCTTGTTTGTGATCATCATCAATGCATCTTCATCTGATGTATTTTCTCCAACTGAAACTGAGGTTACTTCTTCTGCCATTAATAGGAACTCTTCATCAGATTCTTCATCTTTTGCTAATCTTGCTGCAGCTTCTTTGCCCTTTTTCTTGAACTTGCATTCAGATGCAAAATGCCCCCAATTATTGCAATTGTAGCACTGAATTTTGCTTTTGTCTTTCTTTTTCTTTGCACTGAAATTGCCTCTTCTTTAATGTTTCTTGAATCAGTGTCATAAGATCCATTTCTGTGCCCTCCATGATCTATCTGATTCAATTTTGTAGCTTCATGCATCTTCTCTCCTTGACCTTTTCCACTGAATCTGCTCTGCCTGTCGAGGTAGCCTGATTTCTTTTTGAATTGAGCACTAAGAGCTTGCTGAGTCTGTCTTTCAGATATTCTCTCAAGGAATCTCTGTTCATGAGCTTCTAAGGAGCCTTGTAACTCATCAATTGTCAGAAGTTCCATATCTTTAGATTCTTCAATAGCTACTACTACATGATCAAATTTAGCAGCTAAGGTTCTAAGTATTTTTTCAACAATGCTTGCTCAATTAATTGCTCTCCACGACTTCTCATTAGATTGGTTAGTGCCCTGATTCTTGTAAAGTATTCTGAGATAGATTCTTGTTCCTCTATCTGCAACAATTCATACTGTCTTCTCATCATCTGCAACCTCACTTTCTTCACCTTCAACCCACCTGAGTAACATTTGTCAAGTGTTTCCCAAGTTTCCTTGGCAGAGCTTGCGGCAGATATCTTTTCGAAGTTGGCTCTGTCCACATATTGGTGTATGAGGAAGATTGCCTTGCAATCTCTTTTCATGGCCTCCTTATGCTCCAACCTCTGTGCTTCTGTGGGATTCTCACTAAGTTGATGAACCCCAATCTGGACCACATCCAAGCATTCTTGAAACCTGAAGATGACCTTCATCTGGATACTCCAATGATCAAAGTTCTTGTTGTCAAGAATAGGTAAATTCATTGAAAATCCTCCCGATGTTGTCATCTTCTTCCTTCTACTTCAAGGCTATGTTTCACTACTCTGTGACCTTCAATTCTTGAAGCTTCTTGCACCAACGTTTCTTGATGGCACCTCCGCAGGCTTCTTGGATCGTGTAGCTCTTGATACCACTGTTGGAACTCACAACTAATTGCAGAAAAGAAATGCAGAAAAAGAAGTAAGAAATGTACTCTTGAATTAGAAAGTGTAGATTGGTTAACAAATACCAATCGAACAACCAACTTCTATTTATAGAAACTTCAATGTTTACAAGCCCAAACTCAATTAGGCCCAATGCTTACTTATACACAAGCTTATGAATTACATTTACATTTCATTCTAACAGATGTATTCTATGTATATAATTATGAGTGATTTGCGTAGGTTTAAAAAACGAAGAGGTGATTTATATAATTTTACTAAACATTGGAGAATATCAGTGTAATTCACTCTAAATCCATTTAAATCAAATTTTGAATTATTTAATTCATTCACATCCACAATTAATGGATGGATTCTAATCCATTCAATTTATCTATGAATCCATTTTAATGATTGTCCAATCTATTTGATTTTTTAATTGAAATGAAAAACATTTTTAAAGAAAATTATTCTTTTAAAAATCATTATTTCAATCAAACATTTTTTTAAAAAGCAATTCTAAAAGTAAGATATTTGAAAAAAAGATTAATTTTTGTAAGAAACATTTAAAAAAATAAGTGAATTTTGATCTTTTTTTAATATTCTACATGCATCCTACATTTAAATTTTTATGTGTACTTTTTTTAATATATATTTATATGCTATACATTTAAGAACAAACTTTTAATATTAATTACATCCACGTCTCTTATAATTGTTCTCAATTTAATAAATAAATTAAAGTGAGTGAGAAACACTAAAAAAAGAGTTGAGATAGTAAATGAAATCAAAAAACAAAGAATATCATTTATGAATGTTTATTTTTTGGATGGATCAAATATCCACCCAAATGGATATATTCATTGAATATTATGGATGGATTCAAATTCATCAATTACTACAATTATTCATTGGATTGTATTCATTTAAACATATTAGCTCTAATAGATGAATTTAAATATATTTAATTTTCTTAGATTTATATGGATTATAGATAATTTTGTCACATCTATTTACTATATTAGTGTACAAATGCTATGATACCAATATAGTATTAATAATAATGAATAAAACAAAAGTATGTAATGCTATTGCAATTTTTAAAAGTTACTTCATAATAATTCTCAATGTGGTTATGAAATGTTATAGCATCTATATCTATACCAATGTGGTTATGCCTTTAACCAAAATGATTCGCACTCATGAACCATTTGCATATAAGAAAAAGGTAATGAATTTTTTTACCAATTATGGATGTGACATTAGTGGCATAAATGAAATGCCTATACCACAATTCTCAATGAGAAAATCTACTCAACTGTTGGAAAATGGAATAAGACTAATTTGTATATTAAGATAACTAAGATCTAACTTTACTTTCATGCCATTAACATTATATAATACCTTATAGACTTTGCTAATACATTATGTTTCTGGAGTATTTTTATATTACTTAGTAGCAAGTCTTGGATGATAGGATGCTATCTACCAATCATGCGATAATGGAAATGACTTATATGGTATTTTATAAATAGTTTCTTGTTTCTATCAAGTTTGAAATTATTAAAACATGTTAACTACTTCCATTTTAAGACTTATTTCGTTTGTGTTTTGCTACTTGGACACTGTTATATTGATGTTATCATTGTTTCTTGTGTTACTTTTTGTCTTTTTTTTGCTCAATGTGATGATCTTTATTAAATTCTATAATGATTTAACAAGAACTATCTAAATTTAGGTATCTGGATCGTTAGATTATCTCAAATTAAAAATCATGTTGGATGTTTATTTTATTAGAAATTGTACACTCGATATTAAAAAAATAGGACAACCGGTTGAAAGCACATGAATGTCTGTCAAACGTTAATAATATACAAATGCAAAATATGATATATTTACAACCATTCAGTAAATTCTAATTTAATATTTTGTCCTTAACATTTTTTATTTTTACAGTAAGAACCACAACAACTCTCCACTACCCACTCCTATTTTCTAGGTTACTTTTCTCCACCCTAATCTCACAAGTTAATTATCAAATTTTTTGGTATTTTAACTCTTAACTTAATCAAATTTGTTGGCTAATTTCTCCTAAAAGCTTAATATATGCTAAATCATCAAATATCACCCTTAAAGTATTTGTGCAGGTCAAAATAGGAGGAAAAATTGTAAAAAGTTAAATTCATGGACAAAAGCGACCTAGGAGGAACATTTTTTATTTTTACAATAAGAACCACAACAATGCTCCACTACCCACTCCTTATCTCACAAGTTAATTATCAAGTTTTTGGCATTTTAACTCTAAACTTAATCTAGTTTGTAGGCTAGTTTCTCTTAAAAGCTTAATATATGTTAAATTGTCAAATATCACGATTAGAGTATTTGTGCATGTCAAATTAGGAGGAATAATTGCAAAAATGTTAAATTCATGGACAAAAGCAATCCAGGAGGAACATTTTCTTATTTTTACAATAAGAACCACAACAACCCTCCACTACCCACTCTTATTTTCCATGTTACTTTTCTCCACCCTCATCTCACAAGTTAATTATCAATTTGTTGGCTAGTTTCTCCTAAAAGCTTAATATATGCTAAATCGTCAAATATCACCCTTAGAGTGTTTGTGCATGTCAAAATAGGAGGAATAATTGCAAAAAGTTAAATTCATGGACAAAAGCAACCTAGGAGGAACATTTTTTATTTTTACAATAAGAACCACAACAACCCTCCACTACCCACTCCTTATCTCACAAGTTAATTATCAATTTTTTGGCATTTTAACTCTTAACTTAATCCAATTTGTTGGCTAGTTTCTCCTAAAAGCTTAATATATGATAAATTATCAAAAATCACCATTAGAGTGTTTGTGCATGTCAAAATAGAAGGAATAATTGCAAAAAAGTTAATTTATGGACAAAAGCAACCCAGGAGGAACATTTTTTTATTTTTACAATAAGAACCACAACAACCCTCCACTACCCACTCCTATTTTCCACGTTACTTTTCTCCACTCTCATCTCACAAGTTAATTATCAATTTTTGGCATTTTAACTTTTAACTTGTCCAATTTATTGGCTAGTTTCTCATAAAAGCTTAATATACGCTAATTATCAAATATCATCCTTAGAGCGTTTGTGCAGGTCAAAATAGGAGGAATAATTGCAAAAGGTTAAATTTATGAACAAAAACAACCCAGGCTAGCACAGAAGCCACACTCAGCAGATCAGACATGCTTTGAAGGCCAAGCTCAACACTAGTAGTCTGTAGACATGAGCTGAGCAAAATACTAGTGCCTAGCAAAAATCAAGATGAAATTTTAATAACGTTATTGCCTAGATTTCGCTCAGCGAAACTATCTGCACCCAACGTGAAGAAGTTACGTAGAGGTCGAGCCTGACTAGACGAAATTGGTTACATAGAGGATAGGTGGCAGATCTCGGACTCTTTAAAAGGGGATCAAATGGGTTTGTACGACACGCATTCATGCAATATACTTGTAACTCAAAATTTTCTTAATTCTTAGGCTAGTTAAGCTCCATTAGAGGTGTAGAAGCAAGCAGTAAGTGCTAGAGGATCTGTTGGAACATGGTTTGTTGAAAACCATGAGTGAGAACTTTTGGGTGTGAAAACATGGTTTGTTGAAAACCATTAGTGGGAACTTTTGGGTGTGAAATCTAAAAAATTCTCAAGTCCCACATAGAAAAGTTTTGAATAAAAAACAACTCTCAAGTCCCACATTGGAGAGATGAGCAACATGGAAAAAATCTCATGTTATAAATAGAGGCTTTCTCCCTTCATTTTAACTTGCACCAAGTTGAAGGCGTTTCCTCTCAACTTTTCTTTCTCCCCCCTAATATTCCGCCGACGCATTTCCGACAAACTTCTCTCCCTTTCTTTTCGTGGCACTTAAGAATTGGCACATGCAGCCAAAGTGGAATTTCGAGAACTGACACTGGTAGTCAGTAATGTGGGAAGAGAATTGGCACGGGTAGCCATATTGTGGGATTTCGAGAACTGACACTGGTAGTCAGTAATGTGGGAAGAGAATTGGCACGGGTAGCCATATTGTGGGTAATTTCGAGAATTGGCACTGGTAGCCATATTGTGGTGGGTGTATTCGAGATTGGTTCTTGCAGTATAGTAAGAATTCGATAACATAGATCTGGGCTGTTTTATCTTGGGGACAACGTGGTTGATAGTCTGCTTACACATTTTGGGCAGTGCCACGAAACATCTTAAAGAGAGCGACCTGGTCGTGACTCAGCCAGTAAGTATTATTTCGTGCCATTTAGAATTGTTGCAAGCTACGATATCAATAATTTTAAGACGCTTCGACTGCAATGACATTCGTGGATAATATTACTGGACCAAACAACTATGACCTGAACAAGCCATTTCGGTTTGACGGAACAAATTTCAAACGTTGGCAACATAAGATGGAATTTTTCCTCACTATGAGAAAGGTTGTCCACGTTCTGAAAACCGACATCTCAGTGGTGTCGGATGAGGCTGAAAAAGAGGAAAGGGATAATCTGGCTATTGAAATAGCTCTCTGGAATGAAAGTGATTACTTATGTAAGAATTTCATTCTGAATGGGTTGTCTGATGATCTGTATGATTACTACAACTCATACAAGTCTGCCAAATTAATTTGGTATGTACTTGAGAAAAAATATGATACTTAGGAAGCTGGGACTAATAAATATGATGTTAGCAGCTACCTCAAGTATCAAATGACTGATGATAAATCAGTAGAGTCTTAGTCCACGAGATTCAGAAAATTGCTCATGAGATCATTTCTGATGGTATGCCCTTAAATGAGCAATTTCAAGTTGCTTTCATAATTGACAAGCTGTCTCCTAGCTGGAAAGACTTCAAAAACCTTCTAAGACATAAGACCAAAGAAATATCTTTGGAATCTCTGATCACTCGTCTTCGAATTGAAGAAGAGGCACGTAAGCAAGATTAGAAAGATGAGTTGTTGATTGTCTCGAACAATAGCACTAAGAAGAAATTCCCAGGTGTGGGTCTGAAGCCTTCTGACACTAACTTCAAGAATCAGAACCGCAGTGGGAATAAGGCTAAGAACATTAGTCGAAACAAGAATTGGAACCCCCAAAAGGTCCAATATGCTAAGCCACCTGCTAAGAATGACTAGCAACCTGTTCATCTGCTTCAAATGTGGGAAGCCAGGTCATATGGCACGCAAGTGCAGAAATAATCCTATG
>NC_032027.1:10586920-10588150 GCF_001865875.1 Lupinus angustifolius | reverse complement strand
TGTTTAATCGATTAATATTGCTGTGTTAATCGATTATCCTGTTTCTGTTAATCGATTAAAACTGTTTCTGTTTAAAACTGTTCTTTGTGTTAATCGATTAAGATTGTGCATATAATCGATTATCTTCCTTTCCTTAATCGATTAAATAGGGTTGATTCAGCACTAAGTGCTGGTTTGTGAAAAGCGGTAATTCTAACCGCGACACCTATTCAACCCCCCCTTCTAGGTGTATTGTAACCACTGATACCTAACAGGTACGCCACTGATGACATGTTTAAGTTATATGTAACTGAAATTGAAAATCAACTCAACAAGAAAATAAAGAAACTTAGAAACGATAGATGCACTGAGTATAACTCTAACATGTTTAATGTTTTTTATAAATTAAAAGTCATTATTCATGAAACAACTGCACCATATTCACCTGAAATGGATGGTAAAGCTGAAAGAAAGAATAGAACTTTAACTGAATTAGTTGTAGCTATTATGTTAAGTTCTGGTGCAACACCCTCTTGGTGGGGTGAAATTTTATTAACTGTTTGTTATGTGCTAAATAGAGTCCCCAAGAGTAACAACAAAATTTCCCCATATGAAATTATTAAGAATAGAAAACAAAACCTGTCTTATTTGAGAACTTGGAGTTGTCTGGCTTATGTCCGGATACCAGACCCCAAGAGAGTTAAACTCGCAAGTAGAGCCTATGAATGTGTATTCATTTGGTATGTTGTAAACAACAAAGCGTACAGGTTTTATGACCTTCACGCAAAAGTGATCATTGAGTCTTACTAGTGGGGGCACAATAACTTGTCACATACCTATGATTAGGAATAACGATAATAACAATGAGTTTGAAATAGAAACTAGAAGAAGTAAGAGAGTAAGGATTGCTAGAGAGTATGGACCTGATTATATGGTCTATACATTGGAAGAGGATCCATCAACACTCCAAGAAGCTTTGACTTCTTTGGATGCTGATTTGTGGCAAGAAGCCATAAATGATGAGATGGATTCTCTAGAGTCTAACAAGACCTGGCATTTAGCTGACTTGCCTCCTGGCTGCAAACCTATTGGTTGTAAGTGGATATTGAAAAAGAAACTGAAACCTGATGGCACAATGGATAAATACAAGGCTCGCCTTGTAGCTAAGGGTTTCAGACAAAGAGAAAATGTAGATTTCTTCGACACATTTTAACCTGTTACTAGAATAACATCCATTAGAGTACTAATATC
>NC_032027.1:10586570-10586820 GCF_001865875.1 Lupinus angustifolius | reverse complement strand
GGCAGCCTTCGATATGCCACTGATTGCACTAGACCCGACATTGCTTATGTTATGGGGATTATTATGCAGGTTTACCAATAGACCAAGTATGGAGCATTGACATGCTATTGAAAGGGTAATAAGATACCTTAAGAAAACAATGAACCTTGGATTATATTATCGAAGGTTTCCAGCTGTACTAGAAGGATTCACTGATGCTGATTGGAACACTCTTTCAGATGATTCCAAAGCAACTAGTGGCTATATATTT
>NC_032027.1:10585807-10586470 GCF_001865875.1 Lupinus angustifolius | reverse complement strand
TTGCAGAGATTCCCCTATGGGAAAAACCGATTCCAGTTGTGTTGATCCAGCGTAATAGTACCGCGGCTATTGCAAAAATTGAGAATCACTTTTATAACGGTAAGAAACGACAAATTCGTTGTAAGCACAACACCATTAGAGAGTTACTTTTACAGGAGCTGTTAGAGTGGATCATGTACGAACTGAGAATAACTTAGCAGATCCTTTGACGAAAGGACTAGCTAGAGAGAAAGTCCATAATACTTCTAAGAGTATGGGACTATTGCCCTTAGAACGAGGATCACTCATGATGGTAACCCGACCTAACTTACTGGAGATCCCAAGAAATAGGTTCAATGGGTAATAACAAGTTGTGAAGTGATATGAGAATGAACATGCTATAAAATTATGAGAAGCATGATTCCTGTAGCATATGTAAGGATGAGTTAAACTCTTAATGAGATCTATACTCCAATTAGAGTGGAGTACCTAGGCTACAGGAGTACTCTTGATAGACTCACCTATGTGAATGTGAAAGTGGGGGCTGCTTCCTATGAAATTTTGGGGCATAATTTTCTAGAGCGTTCACTATACTGGGATAGACGTGCATGTCCTTTAACACACGAGCTTTACAGAATACACCTTTGAAAAGGTTGTGTGTGGTTTGATGCTGGAGATAGAGTT
>NC_032027.1:10580337-10585707 GCF_001865875.1 Lupinus angustifolius | reverse complement strand
TAATATTCCGCCGACGCATTTCCGGCAAACTTCTCCCCCCTAATATTCCGCCGACGCATTTCCGGCAAACTTCTCCCCCCTAATATTCCGCCGACGCATTTCCGGCAAACTTCTCCCCCCTAATATTCCGCCGACGCATTTCCGGCAAACTTCTCCCCCCTAATATTCCGCCGACGCATTTCCGGCAAACTTCTCCCCCCTAATATTCCGCCGACGCATTTCCGGCAAACTTCTCCCCCCTAATATTCCGCCGACGCATTTCCGGCAAACTTCTCCCCCCTAATATTCCGCCAACGCATTTCTGGCAAACTTCTCCCCCTTTCTTTCCGTGGCACTTAAGAATTGGCACAAGCAGCCAAAGTGGGATTTCGAGAATTGACACCAGTAGTCAGTATTGTAGGTAAAGAATTGGCACAGGTAGCCATATTGTGGGATTTCGAGAACTGACACTAGTAGTCAGTAATTGGGAAGAGAATTGGCACGAGTAGCCATATTGTGGGTAATTTCGAGAATTGGCACTGGTAGCCATATTGTGGTGGGTGTATTCTAGATCGGTTCTTATAGTGCAGTAAGAATTCGATAACAGAGATCTGGCCTGTTTTATCCTGGGGATGGAGTGGTTGATAGTCTGCTTGCACATTTTGGGCAGTGCCACGAAACATCTTAAAGAGACCGACCTGGTCGTGACTCAGCTAGTAAGTATTATTTCGTGCCATTTAGAATTGCTACAAGCTACGGTAACAACAGGATCTAATCCATGCTCATTGGAGCGGTAATTTCTCACTATGAGTTGTATTTTCTCTCTTCATCACTTGTGCTTAGTTACCATATATATGGGTAGCTAATTTCCTTGTTGTTAGGACCGAATATGATATGAGCTTGATATATGCATATTGATTCAAATTTATACTAATTTTTATGTTTTGATTATTATGAGTTGTTTATGCACTTAATGCTTACTTTAAGACTGATAACATTTTTGTATGATTTATGAATGAAAACTTGTGGAGAAATCCTCATTGTAATTCAACTTTGTCAACTCATTGTATTGATATAATTTTTAGACATGGAGTTGTATCAATTTGTCACTTCATGAATGTTGTTGTTTTGGTTACTATACAAAGAGTTAATTCAATAACTAAATAACTCTCAAACAGATTAATAGAGTTGTTAGACATAGATGTGTGTTAACTGTTCATATATCTTCATCTTGATATATTATAGTTATTAGAGATAGAACTATTTTAACAAACTATTAATATGACTAAGACATTAACGATTAGTACATTTGAGATGTTGCATTAAAACTCAATTTTGTAAGCATAGATTATACACATAGGTGTATGTTGTGTGACTCATAAATCTTCACATTGTATCTAAAGTTACTAGACATAGAGCTTTATTTTACGAACTGCTAAACTACTAAGATATTAGTTTTTAGTACTACTTAGGTCCTTTATGTGAAATAATCAGTGTTTAATGAATTAGTGTTGTTGAATCATGTGTGTATTAATAATGAGTAGTAAAGTTCAATATCAACATCTTTTACTCAAATAATTTAATCAAATAGTAATATCACTGTATTCACACAACCAAACAAACCTTTTGAAAACATCTTAGAATAACACTCATTAGTTGAAAGGCTAATATCAAACAAACCCTTATAAACTCGACAACCTTTTTATACTTATTTTGTGATACCCGACTTGATATTTTATTGACCAATTTTTTGGTTAATAATACCAATTATAAAAATCTATTCTATTTTGAGAGGTGAATATCAAAATTAATTCTTTGATTTTGTGTATTTGTTTGAGATATGTTTATTCTTATTGTTCATATGGGTTATGTCATCTATATATAAGTTTTTATTATTCTTTGACAATAAAACTATATTCTTATTGTTCATCTTTTGGTTATTGTTTGCCTAGATATCTACATTTTGAAGTCTCAATGTACATTGTACATATGAAAGATGGATTAAATGACAATCCTTTTTCTTCAATAGGAAAACGTTTGGGATGTTTTCCTTGGAAATAATTCTACGGTTACCATAAATATTGATGCGGCATATTGGTTACCATAAACATTTATACCGCATATTGTCTCACATATCTACCATCTAGGTTACCATGTATGTTCCCTGATACATATGTTCTTGTTAACAAGGTTGTATTCACATTAAATAATTGATTCTCTAAACTGTTATTTAACAATAAATTTGGGTCTATACTACGCTAGAATAGCAAAACAACACCGCTTAAAATTGTTATTTAACAGCGCTTTTGGAGCGCTTTCTATGTGAGTGCGGTGGTACATAAGATTATATTCAACAGCGTTTTTTGAAAGCGCTGTAGAAAGTAGATATTTAATAACGCTCACTGAAGCAAACACTGTTAAATGTCTACTGTCTAAATAAGACGATATCTCTCCCAGACATTCTATCAAACACATGACAAACATGTTAACTCTACCACATTTATAATATATTTGTTAAATCACCAACGACTCCAGGTACATTCAACCTTAACCGATTCTAATATTATAAAATAATATATTAGTAATGAGATCTTACGCAAATTGTTCATTCTTTCTCCTCTAATGTGCAAGTCCTTACAAAATGGTCATTCTTCCTCAATGTTCATGTGTTCCACACTGAATCATAGCCAAACACCTAAAACACCATAGGTGCATAACTTCACAACAAATAAAGACTTATAATTTATGGTGTAAATGCAAACATGAAGACTGGATCAAAAAGAAATAAATGAGTTAAAATAGGATAATAATTTACCTTATGCATGAAGAGAAAAACCAAAAACTGATAACTTGCTTAAAGAGAGAAACTAAAAACAAAACAAAGAAAAATGTAACTCATGGAGGAGAAGAAAAGTAAGAGAAATAATAAACTGATTGATATGTGTATTATTGTATGTGAGATTTTTTTTTTTGAATTTGAAAAGATTATCACAGTTTTTAACAGCACTTATTGAAGAAGTGCTATTAAATATATGAATGTATGATCTTTAATAGTATTTGCTTAAATAAGCGTTGTTGTTAAAGATAACACATTTAATAGCGCTGTTAAAGATAACACATTTAACAACACTTATGGAAGAAATGTTGTTAAATATATGAAGTATGATATTTAACAACATTTTCTTCAATAAGCGTTGTTAAATATAATAGTTTTACTACAAAAAATTCTGATTTACTAAAAAAACCAATTAAAAAGATATGTAACAATACATCATGAAAGTTATAGATTTCACATAAATGCATATATGATCTAAACCAAAAAAAAAACCGTAATTCCTTTTTTTATGAACCTATTTTATTTGATATCATAGTTGGTGAGATTAAAAAAAAAAGGAAAAAAGGAAAAAAGGAAAAAAGGAAAAAAGGAAAAAAGGAAAAAAGGAAAAAAGGAAAAAAGGAAAAAAGGAAAAAAGGAAAAAAGGAAAAAAATGTTTGAAGTGGGATTTGAACCCAGACTCTCACAAGAACCGTAAATTGAGTGTGGCGCCTAAGATCACTCAGCCATCTTGAGCTTTTGTTTATTTTAGATCATTAATGCCAATAATAATACTTTAACAGCGTTTGCTTCAATAAACACTGTTAAAGATAACACCTTTAACAACACTTTCTTAAATAAGTGTTGTTAAAGATAACACATTTAACCGTGCTTATTGAAGAAGTGTTGTTAAATATATGAAGTATGATCTTTAATAACGCTTTCTTCAATAAGCATTGTTAAAGATAACACCTTTAACAACGCTTACATAAATAAGCGCTGATAATTCTATTCCGCCTTATATTTAACAGCGTTCAACATATAATCGATGTTGAATGAGTGTTATTAAATACCAATTTTGGCGTAGTGCTAACTATTATACATGGATATGTAGGATTAAAAGTTAGTTATTATTTACATTATTACTTATTTTAATTTTAACCGTTTAAATAAGATTCAATAATCAATATTAATTGATCTCATTTTTCACATTTAGAAATGTTCCAACCATATATTAATATCAACATCTATTTTATACCATTTATTAAAACCAGTGATATGAAAACCGGACCGGACGGTTCAACCGATTCGAACGTTGACCAGTGCTCTAAACGATCTTGGTTTGCATGGTTATCTTACGCTTGGTTGGACTGTTTCAGTCGTCTAAAATCCGGTTCGGCCGCGTGAAACTAGGATAACCCAAAATAACCCGACCACTAAACCAGGCGGTTCACTAGAAGACAACATGAGAGATGATATAGAGGAGAGAGAGTGAGAGTTGGAGTAGGTTGAGCACAATGAGAGAAGGCAAATCTGCAGTGGTGATGGATCTTTCTTAGAAGAAGAGATGCATATTGCAAAAATGAAGGAGTTGTGATATTTTCCACCTACAAAATTTCGTTGTTATTGTTTCTATGCCTCCTGCTATCAGTGCTCCACACTTAGAATTAGGTTTATTGTTATATAAATGTTGAGTTGAGTCACAAGATGGGTCAATAACTACTATCGAGTACTTTTACTTTTTCTTATGAAAGAAGTGAGGGCATGGAACCATTTTTCTCTTTCAAGTCATCTTTTTTTCTAATCTTTCAAGAGTTGTAATTTACTAAAAATCTAAAACTACTAGTGATAATTAAAAAATGATATGTAGGATATGCATAATTATATTATTTATATATAATTATAAATTTATTAATGTCCAATCTGACTAGATAGTTTAACCGTTTAAACTGGTTAGACTCTGTACGTGATATTTTCTAGTTTGATGTCTAGTCCAACTTTTACAATATTGATTAAAACAAAACAATTAGCAACAGTCATGAGATAATTTTTATTTCTAAATTTATCTTTTGCCTATAGTGTATAGCTAACATCCCATTAATTAAATTTAAAACAAAAAAGAACAATAAATTTCTAGAGGGAAGATCTTTTATACCACTATTTCTCTATCTCTTCATACCAAGCCAATAATATCATTCTAACTAGGGATGACAATGGGTACTCGGATTTGTGGTACCTTGATCGAGGTCGTACCTGATACAAATAATATAACAATTAAAACTGCAGTACTAGGAAGTGACTCCTAGGTCGTTTCCCAAGGATTATCTTTCAAGCAAAACTTCAAACACTTTATACTCACACACACAAGGGGGTTTTCTTGTTGGATAATATGAACATAAATCAAATTCAGAAATAGTAGTTAAACAATGTAATAAAACGGCTAATTCCCTTTGGTTCGTTTGTTCACAACTCAATCCTTGGTTTCAAAAAATTATTTTCAGATTCCAACCATTAACTTCTGAATTTGTTGAGAATCAATTAACTAAGCGATAATCAATTCAAAGTTCCAAAACCTA
>NC_032027.1:10573196-10580237 GCF_001865875.1 Lupinus angustifolius | reverse complement strand
ATGGAATTAAGCAAACCATATTCAGAAATAAGATAGAAGAAATCAACAATAAAGAAACCGAAAATGCATTAATAACAAAACCTCAAGAGTTGTGATACATTACCAAAGGATCTTAGTCCATAAATTTAGCCTTCCATGGCAATGGAAGAACAAACTGAAAATGAAAAGTCAAGAAGAAGTGAAACCCTAGCAGAGCAAAAAGAGGGGAAAACGAAAATGTAGTGTATTTCAAAATGAGGGAAAATGAAGAAGTGTGTGTGTTTGGAGTGGGGAACCCGAATTTAACCCCTTCAACACACATAAAACCGAATTGGGCCTAAACAATGGGCCAAAGGCTAAATTACAATAAAAAGAACTCCTAAAATAAAAATACAATTTTCACTTCAACACATATCCTCGAATTCTATAATGCCCAAAATGCCATTAGTGCCAAATGTGATCTGAAAATGGTAATAGATTTAATCAGGCCAAATAATCCCAAATTAACTCATTTTAGGAATATTAGTCCAATAAAGTCTAAAACACTAAAACATGTGAAACAAAGTCAATTAGGCACCAAGAATCATGAATCATGATAAATTAAGGTTATGAATAGTGTGTAATATATTGCTCATCATACTTGTAAAAAAAATACCTACAACGAGTTGGGTTTGGGTCCATGTTTTTGGACCCATTGGTAATGAGACCCGAAATTTGAAGACCCGCTGTTGGATGAGTCTAGGTCCGGGCAATGAGGTACCCATATCCATGGGTATCCAGAATCACTATTCTTTCCTATATATATATATAGAGGGGATCCACTTACTTCAGGAGTAAGTTTCAAATGTTTACTCCACATCTTATCCATCAATTCTAGGGAAATCCAATATTTGAATTAGTGAGTAGATCTATACCATCAGATTTTCCTAGAATTGATGGCTAAGATGTGAAATATGTGGATCCCTATATATATATATGTATATTGTTAATCCATAATCATATATTGTTAATTCGTAAATATAATTGATATGTTGTTAACAAATAATATTTAAGTAGTGATGTGATGTTATGTTCTTTATGATATGTGTAATATAATATAATGTTGATTGAAAAATTCTTCTTAAAACAATTTTACATCATAATGTTGAAGTAGACAATTTAAAATGGGTTTAAAACTTTAAATTATTTTTTTATAATTTTTTCTCTTGTTACCTAAATAACATATAAGATTGTAGTAAACGAATACACAATTACACAAATTACTGAAAATAATTTTTAATGTTTTTTAATTTGTGGGTACCCATAGATCCGCTCGGTACCCAATGATCTATGGGTAGCAGACCCAACGGGTATCAGCATGGGTCTGTGGCAGGTCTTGGTCCAAAAATAAAGCAACAGGGCGAGTCCGAGTAATGCACTACCCGGACACAACTAGACCCATTAACATCCCTAATTCCAACTAATAATAGTCATAGATGATAAAAAAAACTTATTGGCATAACTTTATTAGTTAGTATGATATTATTAGCTTGATATAGAGATAGAGAAATAGTGGCATAGAAGATCATCACTCTAATTTCGAAACCTCCATTAACTACTGACACCATTGAGACCAACACCGACGTTTAAAAGAGTCTCATGGTTTTATTGAATTTATTATAGAAATAGAGGATATGAGTGTTGCGGTTCTTCTCAATTTTTTTGGTAAACATTGAGAATTACAATGGTTAGATTAATTCTAATTAGTGGTCCATGTTCTTGGAAGTTACTAGTTTGAATGAAAGTGTCTGATGTGATGATGGTTGGCAATTGATGGATCAAAATAGTGGGGGTGTTGTTAACTCCCTCCCCTCTCATTTCATGGATAGTTTCCGTGAAAGTGGAGGAATCACTTTCTCCAGTAACTCCTCTTAAAGTCTCCTATAAATAGAGGCACTCATGCATTGGAAAAACATTTCATTCAATCCATTCTTTGCTATCTCATGAATAGAAATACAAAGTGAGAATTATAGAAGCACTGGTGGTTGAGAAAGGAAAGTGTAGTTCCATATAGAGAAGGAAGGAAATCGAGTTCCTAGTCATCAAGGAACGCATAAATGAAAGTCGGAGAGGTGAGAACAAAAAAAACCATAAAGTACATAAAGGGAAACACAAATGGAACCAGGTATTCCTTACTCTATTCTTCTATCACATGTGAATTTCATAATGTTACGGTCCTAAATTAAGGGGTTCTTATGAACCATTAAAGACTCATAATTGTTTTTTAAAGTTTAATAATTGCTATCAGAGCACCAGGTTATGGACATTATGGCATTCCTTGTATTTCTAGAACTGAATAATGTATACATGAATAAACATATATTCATAGTACATATACTTCGTGTGTAAAATGATTTGAGAATCATGTTTTAATTTTATGATTGAATTGAAACATGTTTACTATTGAATTTTATATTGTGACTTCCAAAGTAACAATACAACATTATTTTCTCATATCAATCTTTCAAAAATGGAAGTAACATGTTTCAGTATAATATTCATGTTATTTGTTTGGGGTGATGCTACTTTTGTAAGAATGTTAAATTCAATACTCCTCTAACATGAATGCTAGATGTATCAAATTGTTGATAATGATTTAAGTGGACATCAATTACTGTTAAGATTATGATGTCATAAGGAAAATAAATTATGTTTATTTATTAATTATGATGCATATTTTGACCGTTCAAAGGTGGATCATTGCATATAATTAAGATTATGATGTTGCAATGATAATTAATTGGATTTGTTTATTAATTATAACGCATATTTTGATCACCCAAATGTGGATCACTGCATGTATCTAATGACGTTAAAGTTTTAAATATACTTGTTTATGCTCATTTATCCAAAGATACCATGCATGTTTAAAAAGTATGATTAATTACCCACTAAAGAATAATATTGGGAATCATTAATAAAAGTTTAATGCATTTAAATTTTATCCAAAGATAAATTAAGTGCATGAATAAAAATTTGTTCGAATCCATAAAGTTTATTCAAAGCATTAAAGTGTGAGCATGTCTTATTTCAGCTTCATTCAATGCATTTGCCTTAGGCAACGAATGTGTCAAGTTCAATGGGCTGAACTATGCTGATTGGTCCGAAAAGATCTAGTTCTCACTATGTGTTATGGAGTTGGACTTGGTCATCATTATAGATAATGTACCAGCCATAACTGAGACCAGCTCGGAGGCAGACAAGACTCTATATGAGGCTTGGGAGCGGTCAAACATGTTGAGTCTTAGCTTGATGAAAATGTCAATCTTTGACAATGTCAAGCCGTCTATGCCTAAGACGAATAATGCAAGGGAATTTATGAGAATGATCAAGGTTTACTCTCAATCAAACATTATTGATAAGTCCGTGGTGAGAAATCTAATGATAGAGCTGACGACCAAGAAGTTTGACTGGTCGCAGCCCATTCATGATAATGTAACTAGCATGACAAATCTGGCTGCGAAAATGAAAGACATGGGGATGGAGGTGACAAAAGCATTCTTGGTACAGTTCATCATTAACTCCCTTCCTGTTAAGTTTGGCCAATTCTAGGTGAACTATAACACCATAAAGGAGAAATGAAATTTTCAGGAAGTAAATGCCATGCTTATTGAAGAGGAGGGGAAGTTAAAGGAAATTAAGAATGACTCCACTCACTTGTCCATTCAGGAGCCAGGTAGCACCAACAGATTCAAGCCAAGCAATAGGAACAAAGGAAAGGGGAAGGAAAAGATCCCCATTAAAGAAGGGAAAATCCATAAAGAAATAAATTGTGTCTTTTGTAAGAGGAATTGACACTATAAGAAGGATTGTCCTAAAAGGAAGAAGTGGTTCGAAAAGAAAGGTAATCATTTTGTTTCCGTTATAGATGGATCATTTCTTATTGAGGTTCCTAATAATACTTGACTCTTAGACTCTGATGCAACAACTCATGTGTCACATATTATGCAGGGATTCCTTTCAATTCGAACCTAGGAAACTGAGAAGTTTCTTTATATGGGGAACAAAATGAAGGCACAAGTTCATGGAAATAGGACATACAAATTGATCCTAGATAGTGGAAACTATTGAGATCTAGAAAAGTATCTTTATGTTGCTGAATGTTCCAGGAACTTGGTTTCTGTTGCTAGGCTGGATTGTATAGGTTTTAATTTTAAGATTGAGCATTATGGTTTTAAATTATGTTAACATTCATACTATTTCGGTTCTCGTACATTAATGAATAGTTTATATCACTTCAATTTTGATTTTAAATATAAGGAATCTTTATTTAATGTTCAACATGACGTTTGTGGCAAGTTTAAAGATTTTGATAAGATTTTTGCTTACTTGTGGCATAAAAGATTAAGCCATATATCCAAAGAAAAGATAATGGGGTTAACAAAAAGCGATATTTTACCTCTTTTGGATTTTGGCGATTGGGATGTTTGTTTTGATTGTATTAAAGGAAAACAAACTAAATACATATCAAAGAACCCAACCACAAGAAGTAGCAAACTTCTTGAATTGATACACAAATATTTGGGGTCCTTTTGATGTTCCATCTTGGGGTGGTGAAAAATATTTCATCACTTTTATAAACGATTACTTACGTTATTGTTACCTATATTTTTTGCATGAAAAATCTTAGTTATTGGATGTCCTAAAGATATTCATTGATGAGGTTGAAAGGCAACTTGAAAAGAAGGTTAAGGTTATGAGGTCTGATAGAGGTGGTGAATATTATGGAAAATATAATGAGAATGGACAATGTCTAGGACCATTTGCAAAGTTTCTCAAAAATCGAGGCATATGTGCTCAATACACTATGCCTTACACACCGCAACAAAATGGTGTGGCTGAAAGGTGAAATCCTACTCTAATGGAAATGGTTAGGTCAATGTTGAATCATTGTGGTATACCTTTATCGTTGTGGATGTACGCATTACGGACCGTTGCATATCTGCTAAATAGGGTTCCTAGTAATGCAGTTCTTTTAAAACTCCATATGAGTTATGGACTGGTAGGAAACCCAGTTTGAGACATCTCCATGTTTGGGATTGTCCAACAGAAGTAAAAGTGTACAACCCACATGTAAAGAAGCTTGATGCAAGAACCATTAGTGGTTTCTTTATTGACTATTTGGAAAAGTCAAAGGGGTATATATTTTATTGTCCTAACCATAGTATGTGAATAGTTGAGTCTGGACATGCTAGGTTCATTGAGAATTGTCAAAGTAGTGGGAGTGATAAATCACGGAAAGTGGATATTATGGAGACTTCTAATGAATCTTCTCCACTGAAGACATCTCCTGATATTGTTGTTCCCCTAGTTATATTACCGTCAAATAACACAGAGACAACAAGATAATATCCAAAATCCACGGGATGAACAAATAGTTAAGGAGCCAATTAATGAAGCCATTAATGATCAAGTGATGGAAGAACCGCAAGAAATAGCATTAAGAAGGTCTGAAATGCAAAGAAGACCAACTATTTCTGACGATTATATTGTATATTCATTTGAACATGAATGTGACTTTAGCATTGATAAGGATTCGATCTCATTCATACAAGACATGGAAAGTGATAATTCTGAAAAGTGGCTCAATGTTATGAAACAATAGTTGAAATCAATGGACGATAATAATGTTTGGGATCTAGTTGAGTTGCCTGAGTGTTCAAAATGAGGTGGATGTAAATGGGTCTTTAAGACCAAGCGTGACTCCAAAGGCAACATTAGAAGATATAAGGCTAGACTTGTTGCTAAAGGTTTCACTCAAAAAAAGGGTATTGATTACAAAGAAACTTTCTCTCTAGTATCTAAGAAAGATTCTTTAAGAATTGTTATGGCTTTGGTGGTTCATTATGACTTAGAGCTTCACCAAATGGACGTAAAGACTGCTTTTCTGAATGGTGACTTAAATGAGAAAGTTTATATGAACCAACTCGAAGGGTTTGTGACCACAAGAAAGGAAACGCTACTGTGTAAATTAAATAAGTCAATATACGGACTTAAACAAGCTTCTAGACAATAGTATATAAAGTTTAATGATATCATTACTGAAGATTAATATCCATGTTCATAACATACATTGCGGAAAAATTATGGATCTATTTGTGTTAAAATATGCATACACTATAATAGTTTAGACAAAATGGTTTGTAAAATTACCTCAGGAGACTGCGATGGCTTTCGAAAATTATCCTTCAAAAGTACGAAGGTCCTACACGTATCCACACCGAGACCAATCTTTGTTGTATCAACACTTGATTCGTGAAAAAAAATCAACTCAAAACTACTATATTTCAAACAACCCAAAAATTAGGATATAAACTTTTTTCTTTGTGTGTGTGTTGAATCACACGTGAGGTTTGGTTTATATAAAACCAAAATCTCCCTAAAACAATTTAGTGCCAATTAATCACACATTAATTTAGCATAAAATCAAAACTTCATGAATCCATTTAATGCCAATTAATCACTCATCAATTCAACATAATTTTTTGGTTTTTGGTTTTCAGAACTGACTATCAGTTTTAAACATTTGAAATATTACAATTAAGTCACACTTAATTCTATTAAAGATGATTGAATAATATTATTTGTATTTTCGGTGCTAGCAAAAAATACAATAATATTCCACTTAAAAGTAAATATACAAAATTAAACTATTTAATTTAATCAATAATATTTTCTTGTCCAACAAAAATTAGAACACTCGTTAGTGTGTGACCCCGTAGGTTCATTACTAAACTGATAGTAAATTAACTCATTAATTTACTAATCAAGATTAACATCTAGCAACACTCATTAACGACCGGATAGAAATGAAGTAATATTTTTTACTTTAAAACCATTAGAAGACTAATATAATATTTCCTTCCATCTTTACAACTCTATGTTAACTCTAGAATATGGTATAATTGTCAAATTCTAATAAGTTAACTCGTAGTGAATGACTTAAGAAACTCATTTCTTCATTCATTCAATTTCCCTTGGCCAAGGTCTTTATTTCTATAGAGTTCAAACTCATTACCACGA
>NC_032027.1:10562196-10573096 GCF_001865875.1 Lupinus angustifolius | reverse complement strand
ATTATCTAATAAAGACCATTACACATATATTGATCTATCCGGATTAATAGTATCCTAAGCTCAATAATCCTATGATCAAGAACGATTTGGATTAAAATTATAAAATATTTATTTCTCATTATTATAATCTCTATTATAATAATAAATCTCTAATTTTAATCAATGATCTTTCATATTAATTATTTTGATAAATAACGAATATGATATTAAGATGATAATACATATAACTTTATTATTATAAACATGAGAAATTGGTTGATGTATGCCCAAGAATTACGTCATATGGGTTTGTGGAAAACACTATTGACCGGTGTATCTACATGAAAGTTAGTGGGAGCAAGTTTATAATGTTAGTCATATATGTTGATGACATTTTGCTTGCTGCAAATGATAAAGGATTGTTACATGATGTAAAGAAGTTTCTCTCTAATAATTTTGAAATGAAGGATATGGGTGAGGCATCCTATGTGATAGGAATAGAAATATTATGTGATAGATCATAAGGATCATTAGGATTGTCTCAGGAAGCATATATCAATTAAGTATTAGAGAGATTCAGAATGAAAAAGCAGTGTTGTTAAAACCGTACCGGTTATCCGACCGATCAGGGTACTGGTATAGTGGTACAATGGTTTAGTAATTGAACCACATGCCGGTTAAACCAGACATAACTTCTTGTATGTATATATATATATATAAACCTAGAATTTTTTTTTTTAAAATAGGTAGATACTCAATTTTTATAATCCATATTCATAATATACTCAAAATTCACATAAACAAACAACTTTAAGTCTTTAACAAATTCAAAGTCTAAATTACAAAACATATATCAATCCAAAAGTATCACTTAACGACCGCAAAATATAAATAAATGACACAAGTTCACAACGCACTCTACAAAACAAATAAATTTGGAGTTTTAACATTTAACATCAATGAGTCAAAGTTGTCTCATACCGAGATTATATTTTTGCATGAAATCCTATCTTCAGGCAGTACTCCCAGATTACACAAATGTTACTGAGATACACACGAAGGTTAGGAACCAAAAGGTGTAATCTAAGTATGCCTTTGAAGCATGAGCCTTGAAGGGTTGAAGAATGGTTGGAAAGATGGGTCACCTTGTAATGGGCTTTTAAGTTTTTAAGTTTTTTTAAAAAAAAATATGTGTATAAACCGGCCGGTTTAAACAAATATCGGCCGATTCACGGGTTTTGACCGGTTTTAATACTTGGTCGGTTCAACATATGTACCGTACCGGTTAGGGGTCCGATTCACTGGTTTTTCGGTCGAACCGACTGGTACAATATGGTTTTTACATCATTGTGAAAAAGTGCTTCGCAAGGATTGTTCCAATCCAAAAATGGGGACAAATTCAGTGAAAAGCAATGTCCAAGAAATGATTTGGAACGTAAGGAAATTGAATCAATTCCCTATGCATCAATGGTTGGGAGTTTAATGTATGCTCAGACATGCACTTGGTCGGATATCAACTTTGCTCTTGGAATGTTAGGTCGATATCAAAGTAACCCCAAAATGGACCACTAGAAGGCTACAAAGAAGGTTCTCAGATATTTGCAAGGCACTAAGGATCACATGCTTACGTATAGAAGGTCAGTTCACCTTGAGGTGATCGGTTATTCAGATGCAAACTATGCAGGATGTGTGGACTCAAGGAAATCTACATTTGGGTATGTTTTCCTAATGGTTGGAGGAGCAATTTCATGGAGAAGTGGTAGACAATCTGTAATTGCTACGTCCACCATGGAGACTGAGTTTGTAGCATGCTTTGAGGCCACAAATCATGCATTTTGTCTGCGAAACTTTACTACAGGGCTTGGCATTATAGATAGTGTAGCTAGCCCGCTGAAGTTTTATTGTGATAATTCTGCAGCAGTATTCTTATCTAAGAATGACAAGTATTCAAGAGGTGCCAAACATATGGATTTAAAGTTCCTTTCAATTAAATAAGTACGGAATAAGAAAGTGTCTATAGAGCATATTAGTATCGATCTAATGGTAGCGGATCTGTTAACTAAGGGATTGGGGCCCAAAATTTACATTGGTCATCTCATGCATTGGAAAAACATCCCATTCAATCAATCATTTGCTATCTCAGGAATAGAAATACAAAGTGAGAATTATAGAAGCACTGATGGTTGAGAAAGGAAAGTGTAGTGGCATATAGAGAAGGAAGAAAACTGAGTTTCTAATCATCAAGGAACACATAAAGGAAAGTCGAAGAGGTGAGAACAAAAACAACCAGAAAGTACATAAAGGGAAACACAAATGGAACCAAGTATTCCTTACTCTATTCTTCTATCACATGTGAATGTCATAATGTCAAGGTCCTAAATTAAGGGGTTCTTATGAACTATTAAAGACTCATACAAGTTTTTAAAAGTTTAACAACAATAACCTCTCGCTGCTTAGAAGCTGCTGTATCCATCTTTAAGAGCATCTGAGCAAGTGATGCATAAAAATTGCAAGGGCAAAATATTTTATTATTTGTCTGATATAAAATGTATAATTTTTTACATACATACAGTTATATTGATCCATATTACTAACAAGGTGTTTGTCTAGTAGTCTAAGATCCTGCTGAATCCTTAGGATGACCAAAAGGTCAAGAGTTTATTCTTTAGAGCGACAATTATTCGAAGGGTAACCATGAACCCCGATATGGGTTAGTTCTTTACCCACACGGGTGAGAAGATATCATTGATAGAGTACCAAAAAATATTGATCCATATTCATAATTTTAAAGGTTATAATAATTCAAAAAGATCAAGAAAATTGGTTAAATCAAAAGAAGAGATTCATCTTTTCAAGAACTACTTTTGGTAGTTAAAAAGAATGGAGAAGTGGTGGTGAATTGATGAAAAATAATGAAAGGGGTAAGAGAAAATTTGGAAATATTCAATTTACATGACATAGTTGTTTTAAATTTATGTGAAAAAAATCATACATTAATAATGTATGATTATTATAACTTTTATTGCATCATCCACTATTCATTTTTAATTTTAATTGACTATTCAAAATAGTAGTACAAATGAGTGATAGATGATATACTGAGTGCGTATAAATCTTTACACTAACACTACATAAATACTATACCGTGGAGATTTCTATGCCACTATTTCTCTATCTCTATACCAAGCTAATAATGTCATGCAACTAATAAAATTATACTTTAATAGCATTCGTGATGGAATTAAAGATTAAGATTGATATCCTTTAATGTTGAAGTCAATTTATTATATATTTTGTATTACAGGTGCTCTACATATTCACTTCAAGAATAAGGAACCAAGAAGACAATTTTTTTCTATTATACTAAATTTGGTGCATCGTAAATAACTTTTCATTTTCTTTGAAATAAGTTCAAAAGTAAAGCACTTAAAAATATATATTCCCACATTATGTTTCAAAGTAAAAATATAGACATGCAAACGTATAGAAGTGCAATTGTGAGTGTATGCTAGAGTTGAAGATTAACATCGCTTATTTTAGATGTATAACAACATTTTCATGCGCTTTATATTTGATCGCAGTAGCATATTATCATCATTAACAACGCTTCTCAAACGATGTTGTATTGAATATATACCACAATACTTCACATGAAAAGCGTTGTCATATAGTGCACAAATACATCAGCGCATCGTCCACAAAGCATTGTCATACAGGTCTTACATAAATAGCGCATTTTATAGGTATTATTAACAACGCTTATCGTTGCGTTGTTGTAGTTCATACATAAAACAGTGCATTAACAGAAAAGTGTTGTTGTATTATTCATAAATATTCTCAAACAACACCTCAATACAACAGCGCAACACACACATAGCACTGTTGTATTAAGAATGTACAATGATGGTATCTATAAAAAGCGCTATTGTATTTGTCCTTTACAACAGCGCATGTCAGGGTTTCCCCTAGAATTCACTGTTGATTTGTATAAATTAATACATGTATATACATTTATTAGCAGAACAGACATCCTCAACATCACATACATTTATACACTCTGAACAACATAGATACATTAATACAGGCCAAAATTTTGTTTTATTAACATCAATATAATACAAACTATAAACAACGAATATCATGTCAATTATGTTTTGACATAGTACATAATTACAAATAAAAAATTACACAAATTACAAAGAAACAAAATTATACAAATTACAAACAATCAAAATTAAGCTATAATTATACAAAGACTACTTGCATCTACTTTTTCCTTTTCTATGATTGTTTTTGGATTGTAAGGTCATCATTGTTGGGAGGAACATATTGATTTACCCATAACCCTTCATTGTGATAATCTCTTGTATAGAAATCATCATCTGTAGTTGGTCCGCTCTCACATGACTGATTTGTCCTAAAAAAAATATCATCTTTATCAATATCTTCATATTCTTGATCATCAATATTATTGATGATTATTTTGTTAGTTAAAAGATCAATGAACTATTTCATATCAGCTGGGTCACTAACATAGAATACTTGTTGAGCTTGTGATTCTAGAATAAATGACTCATCTTTATATCCTGACGTATTAAAATCCACCTGCATGAATCCTAACTCATCAACTCAAAAGCCATTGTTGTTATCAACCGACATACAATAAAATTGGCATCCGAAACATTGTGTAATCCAATTCCCATATTCGTCCAATCACTCCAAACTATGACATGTTCGCATATATTCGGTTTCTATCTTTTGCACTTGACATGTGTAAAGTTCGAGTAACAAGAGTCACACCACTATTTTGCATTTTACTTTGATCATCTTGTTTTTTCCGTATAAAATGTGAACCCATTAATTAGGTAACCAATGTAGGATAAGACATGAATACTTGGACCGTTGGCTAACCATTTCAATCTTTCGGAAACCAAATGACCATTTATATTCAACTCCTCATCAATGTGATTTTTTAGCCACTTTATGAAACACCAATTATGCTCTTTGGAAATCTAATTTCCATTCTTACTTGGGTAAGACTTCCTTAGCATCTCCTTGTGTATTTCAACATATGGCTCAACCTCGTCGGCATTATGTAAAACATATAAGTGCGCTTGCTCCAATTCGGTTCTTGTTATAGTCAATATTTCATTCCTAGTAATACTTTCACCAAATGTTTTTTTTTTGCATATCGAGGCTTTGGAATGCCCATGAAATCACCATCGGTAAGGTATCCGGTACAAAAATCAAGAGGTTCTTCAACAACATATCGCTCGACAATATAACCCTCTGGTCTTTATTGGTTCTTTACATACCCTTTTCATATCTTCATATAACGCTCAAAGGGATACATCCATCTCATTTAGGAAGAGCCACATCGTTGTGTCTCTCAAACAAGATGAATGCTTAGATGAACCATTATGCCAAAAAGGAAGGTGGGAAATACATTTCAAGCTCACACAAAGTCAAAATAATTTGTCTTCGCAATGCAGGTAATTTCTCTGGGTCAATCACTTTGCTAGAAATTGCCTTGAAGAAGAAGCACAACCTAGTTATGGTTCCTCGAATTTTTTTAGGTAGAATTGACCGTATTCTAATAGGAAAGAAATACACCATAAGTACATGGCAATCATGAGACTTAAGACCTTTTAACTTGAGGTCTTTCATTGATACGAGGTTCTAAATGCTGGAAGAGTACCCTCTAGAACTTTGACACCATGAAGAAATTTTCAAAATTCCATTTTCTGTTTCCTCGACAAAGTATAAGCTGTTAGAGGTAGAAATGTACGTTTTCCCTTCATTATTGGCCCCAATTCCTTTCTTATTCCCATACTAGCCAAGTCCAACCTTGCATTCAAGCCTTTTTTGGTCTTATCAGGGACATTGAGTAAGATGTCAAGGAGACTTTCCAAAACATTTTTTTCAATATGCATAACATCGAGGAAATGTCTTACATATAATGAACTCCAATATGGCCATTCAAAGAAGATTGACCTTTTCTTCCACCCCTTCGTGACAACTTCTTTTGCAAAAGGTTTACCAAAGTTAGTATTCAAAACCTTTAGCTTTTGAAATAATTGGTCACCTGTCAACAGTAAAGGAGTATTCTTCTTATAGTGTTCTCACCTTATTTAATGAGTATTTTCTTTACATATAGAACATGCAAAATGTCCTTTTGTACTATATCTAGACAGATTACCATAGGGAGGGAAATCACTGATTGTGCCGAACAACAAAGCCCTCAAGTTGAAGCTTTCTTCCCTATACGCATCATATACATTTATACACGTCTCCCACATTTCCTTCAAGTCTTCAATTAATGGAGCCAAATATATGCCTATGTCATTTCCTGGTTGTTTAGGTCCAGAAATTAACATAGATAACATCACATATTTGTGCTTCATGCATATAGAAGGAGGTAGGTTGTATATCACAAGCATCACTGACCATGTACCGTGGGATCAACTTTGAACACTATGTGGGTTAATTCCATCCGTTGACAATGCAAGGAGTAGATTTCTTGATTCCTGACAAAAACTAGGATAGTCGTGATCAATTTTTATCCATTGAGGAGAATCTGCAGGATGTCAAAGCTTGCCATATTTAATCATTTCTTCATCATGCCATGTCAACTTCTTTGCATCTTTGGCATTGCTAAACATACGCTTGAATCTTGCTTTGATGAGAAAATACCATACAACCTTTTTGGGAATTGAGTCTTCCTTCTTATATCATGATGCATTACATTTAAGACAAAACTTTAATGAAGCATACTCATTAAAATATAAGATGCAATCATTTTTACAAGCATGTATCCTAGTGTAGTCCATGCCTATGGAGCGTAACATTTGTTTTACATCATAGGTTTGAGAAGGGAACACATTGTCTTCCGGCAACATATCCTTCAGAAGTGCAAGCAAGACGATGAAACTCTTATCAGTCCATCCATTAACATATTTCAACTTATACAACCTTGACATTGCTCCCAATCTTGTGAATTTAGTACAACCATCATATAATGGTTTCTCAGCAACACTTGCCAGGACAATCCTGAAGATCTTCTTCGACAACGTTTGCCATTTCCTCGAAACGATCATCTTCATATCCATTTGTGTAGTTGTCTTTCATGTGCATCTCATCGTCACAATCCATAACGTCTCTCTTCTCACCATGTCTTGACCAACATGTGTAACTTTGATCAATACCGTGACGCACTAAATGAACTTTTAACTCATTTGGAGTAATTCGATTTAAGTAACAACATCTTAAGCAAGGACATACAATTCTATTAGGGTTTTCAGCATTCTCAATTGCAAATCTAACAAATGATTTCACTCCTTCTTGATACTCCCTCGTCAATTGATTGACACTCATCTATTTTCGATCCATTTTCTATTAATAAAAAAATATAATGAGCATATATCCCTAAAGCATGGAGTTAAGCTCAACAAGCAGAGCAAATACTTTATTATGTAATTAAAAATGGGGGAACCCTAACTCATAATGTAATGGTTAGAACTCGGACACCCCAACTCAATACAAGCGTTTTACTCATTTATAAGGAAAATATTTATAACTCAATACAAGCTAAATATAATGTAATTAAAAAGACAAATAAATATAAGGAAAGCTCACTTTCAATTCGGTGTTGAATAAGTGAATGATGATTTTGAGGTTAAATGAGTGAAGGATTTTGAAATCGGTGAAGAAGGATTTTTGTGTTGAATGAGTGAATGATATTCAGTGTTGAATGAGTGAATGATGACGAGGTTGAATGATTTTTGAGGTCGATTTTGAGAGTAAATGAGTTTCGCTGCTGTGTAAATGAGTGTTGAGATAATTGAATGTTTGAGAATATGGTGGGAGCAATTAAGTTTTTTAGGGTCTGATAGCATCTTCAACAATGCATAATTAAGCCAACACTTTCATTAATACCTAATCAATAGTGCATAATGATGATGGCGATGTCAATGATACGTAATCAACATCGCATCCTAAAACTAGCGCTATTGATAGCCTGAAGGTAGTGTTGTGGAAGATATCATATCGATAATGCTTCTTATCGAATGCGATGTTGTATAGTTAAAAGAAAATAAATAAGAGATAAGTATTAAACAACGTTTTTTTATGAATGCACTGTTGAATTCAACATAATCAACAACACATTGTTAAAAAGCATTGTAGTATATGTATAACAACAACACATTCATAAAAAAACGTTGTTGAAGACCATTATTCCTAATTCGACACAGTTAAGCATACAACAGAAACAAACAAAACAACAAAATGAATGCATATAGAAACAAAACAGAACAAGAAAATGAATGCATACAGAATCACAACTATATGAACACAACTGAATTTCAACTAAATTTATATATTGAACATTAATTATACTATAATGTTTACATAAACATTTATTACATACACAAAATCATAAACATTACATTGAACATTAATTGAATTCTCTAAGCTACAATCTATGCAAAACTAATCTACTATATACCTATGATTTGCCAACAAGACTAAGTACAAACTTTGACCATTATTCTCTAATCTGGTTGACTTGGTCATCTGTATATGATTTTCCAATAAACTTGAATTCATTAGTTGGCCATTGCTGAATGATCTCCTTCATGAATTTCAGCACGTAATAGTCGCAATTTACCTCATTTGTTTAGTAAGGGGTCTACAATTATATTGAAGTAAACATATAAGTATAGCCATAGTTGAAATATGAATACATTATACATATAATTGTTTGAGATGATTTGTGCAAATACCTTTATATGAGTCCACTTGATTTTGTGATGTGGTAACTTGTTTCTAGGCCGATTACAGCTTCTGTAAACTCTCATTGCACTAAACAATAGAAAATGTACTTAACTACTAAACAATTAGGAATGTGAAAGTATAACTAAAAGTTTAAATGAGTAGTTCACTTACCTAGAAAACAATTCATTCATAGCGGTGTACTTGTTCAGATCACCATGTGCCAATGAGTCAAAGTAATATATTTCTTCATTGACCCGATTGATGACAACTAAAAGTCCATGTTGCCTAACAAAACGTATGTACATGGTTAGGAAATGTTAAGCACAACAAACATACTATAGAAAGAAATATAAAATAAAATTAAAAAAATGCTTACCTAGTATTAAAAGGTGCTAGAAATAAATCTGCATCTTCTTTATGATGGAGTAGAGTATCTGTAAAAAATGAGATGTATGCTAAACTTTTGTGAAAAAGTCTCATAATGTCATAACTTGAAAAATTTTGCAAAGTGAAAATCAATTTTATGTAACAAGTTCTTTGCAAATATTTTTTATCAAAAAAGTGTGGATCCCAACCTTGTGAGGGAGTGTAAGCCAAACACAATACTTATGTGAGTTTAGTGAGAAACTTTTTGATTTTGCACAATTGATTTTGTTTGAATCTTTCTTTACTTGATTGTACATAATTTTATAGGATATGATCAAGGCAAGTTCTTTCAATTAGAATGAGCCACTTGACCAAAAATGACCAACCAAAAATAGGAATATCCTTTGTTAACCCCTTTGAGCCTTAAAATAAAAAATTTCAAAATCAACCCTTGAACCTAATATGGAAAAACAAAAATAATCTCCTATACATTTCTAAGTAAAAAGAGAGCATTGTTCAAAAGGAAGGTTGATGGAAGAAATTAAGTTCGGGGGAATGGTTGGCCAAGTACCAAAGTGTTCAAAGAAAAATTCTCAATCTTTTTACAAATAAAAAAGAAAGTAAAGTTCCAAAAAAAAGGAATGAAAAGAGATTGAGAAAATTAAGTACACAAAAAAAGGTCAAGAAAAAGAATGGGGGAAGGAAAAATGGAAAATTTTTTGAAAGGAGTATATGTTTTTAATGAAAAATTAATTTCCGCTCACTTTTAATTTTAAATATCTGGAAAAACCAATTTCCTTTGATAGCCAAGCCTCGTTACAACCTAAATAAGACCTTAGTGATTCTTGAAAATTTTGTTCAATCAAAGTAAGTGTTAAAGATGAAAAACAAAATCAAATTCTTGCAAATCAAACAAGTTGAGTTTTGAGTGAAACACTTACCCCATTTGCTTCCATTTTTGAACTAGTGTGCAAGAAACACTTTTGATTAGAAGGATATTTGCTTAGGTCAATTGTTACACATTTTTTATAATAAAAAGGCATCTAAATTATTGTTTGAAGTATTATGTGTCAAATTCACAATTCATGAAAAATCTCATTGAAATCTATTTTTAACATGCTTATACATTTTGAAATCATGTTGATCATCATCATCACTTTTGAGCCAAATTGACTTTTCAGATAAATTTCACCTTTTGTTTGAGGACAAAGAAAGTTCTAAGTTGGGGAGAGTTTGACAAGTACCAAACATACCTAAAAATCATACACTTTTATAACACTTAAGCATAATTGAGAAAAACCAACTTAAAACAATACTTTTTGTATAAAATATCACAATTTGGTAATTTGTGTTTGTATTGCCTTTTTATGTATTTTGTAGGAAATAAAATGAAGAAAAGAAGAGAAATGATTCATGGTCAAAAAATAACAAAAGTCAAGAAAATCAAGGTGCTCAGCCAGGCAACTAAGCGTGGAACATGCCAGACCTGGCCACCTGCCTGACCTGGACCAAACTGCTCAACCAGGCAGCTGAGCGGACCTGCTTAGCCGCTCAGCCTAGCACCAGATTAGGCCTCGCACGGTCAGAAATATGCTTGACACGGTCAGACACGAGCTTGGCACAAGCCAAGCTGCTGAACAAGTTGCTCAGCGGTCAAACCAAGCTACTCAGCAAAGAACCAGACTCCTAGCTAGATCAGCAAGCACCAAGCCACGTCCCAGTCAACACGGTCAGAAGCTGCTGAACAAGCAGCTCAGCAGTGAAGCAGGTGCGTTGGGCG
>NC_032027.1:10556784-10562096 GCF_001865875.1 Lupinus angustifolius | reverse complement strand
GATGGATAGCTCATGCTCCTAAACATTTTCTTTTGAACAAGGTTATATAATTTCTACTTCTTCTTAATTTACAAAAGTTTGGCTTTTAATCATTCAAGTGGTGCTTTGGTTAATATTATTTGTTTGAGAAGTGCTTAATGCTCTTTTTAGATTGATCACCTAAAAATTGATTTCAAGTAAAAAATACTTGTCTCAAACACTTAACAAATGAACTTTGGAGTAGTTGTATTACTTAGTTTATTTGCCAAGTTAAGCATGCTTTTCTTAAGATCTTACATTCATTACTCATTCAATATTAGAGTCACCATGGTTAGGGCGTGACAACCGAATCTCTTTTATGTTCGTAGTATTGTTTAAGTGATGAATATAAGTGTTTATGATTCTACCATTTTAGGACATACACTAAAAGGAGGATTTCAGACATTGGTGTTTGGGGTTAACCAAAGTAAAACATAAGAACTTATCTAAGTAGTTCAAACTCAAAAATAAGATGAGAAATATATTTTCCTTATTCAAAAAGAATTTGTCTCCTCAAAAATTTGTTAATATTTAGTTGTATGTTTATTGTGTGTACTTGTTCATATTCAATACAAAACCAATCAAAAAATGTTAAAACCATTATGTGTGCTTTGACATGTTTACTTGATTTATTTTACTAGGCAATTCCTTGTGGTTCGACATAACCCTATACTATACTACAATTGAATCTTGAAAGAGGTATAAATTGTAAAATAGTAAAGTGTTATCAATTAATTTATTTGTTGAAAACACCTTTTAATATACAAAAGTGAAGAAGCTAACTTACTAACTTTTATTTCCTGTTATTTACTTTCCGCATTTTATTTATTCTTTAATACCAACCTTCCTTAAGGAAGAAGTTTGGTTTGTTAATAAAATGAACCCGAAAGGGAGTAAATAAATAAAAGGTCACTAAATTTATTATTCTTTTGTTCTTTATTTATTTATCTAACAATTAATTATTCATCACTTTTATATATTAGAATACCATTAAACCAGTGTTGGAATTTATTCCACAAAACTGAGATGGTATTCAAAGGTATTCACATGATTATTAAGAAAGTAAGTTGTAACTGGAATATTCTTGAAACCATTATACCGGCGTTGGAATTTATTCCAACAAAGCCGAGATGGCGAACAAAGAATAAAACTGAGTTCTCTTACTTACAAAAGGAACATAACGAAAATGAGAGTATTAATCTTTCAACAAATTGACACTACTGTCAGGACGATTTGTTGAGAGGAGAAAACTCCCAACTAAAATAAAAACACCGAGATAACCTTTCAACAAATTGGCGCCGCTGCCGGGGAATTGCTGTAATAGTAAAACATTTCTTATTTATGTGTCATTAATCAAATAATTGTGCATAAAATTATTTTTCTTTCGTACAAATTATTTCCTTTTTACTTTGTACAAAAATGTGGATTATTAAATATTTATATTCTTAATTCTCTAAATTTTTCTTGGAAAATAGAGAGAAGAATTTCTTTTGTGCATGAGCAGGAATAAACAACTTGAATTTTCTCTTGACCTTGAAACAGAGAAAACCCTCAAGAAGCAAAAAAGAGCACGAAAGAAAGCAAACAAAGCAAAAATTACTTTCCAAGAAAAAAGAGCAGAAATGGCAGATAACAATGAGTCCAGGGCAGAAAACCAAGGAAGCATATGAGGTTTTGTCAGCTTCAATCCCAAAAACATGATAAAAATCGGGAGACCTTCTGGCTCTCAAAGGTCAGTTGAAATGAAAACAGGGTTGGTATAGCTTATGTACGCAAACCCCTTTGCTGGATTAGACCATGAGGATCCGTACAACCACCTCACAATTTTATGAGTTGGTCGGTACTGCTGGGATCTCTGAGTCTGAAGAAGAAACCATCTTTCTAAGGCTTTTTCCATTAACTTTAATCGGAAAAGCTAAAGAATGGTTCCTTGATCTCCCGCAGCATATGCAAAACAATTGGAATACAGTGGAGGAAAAATTTATGTCAAGATATTTTCCGCAAGGGAAATTCATGGATTTAAAGACTCCAATCTCCACTTTTATTCAACCATATGGGGAAAGCCTATGCGAAGCATGTGATCGATTTAAGTCTATGCTCAGGAAGTGCCTGAACCATGGATTTGATGTGCAAAGTCAGATTCATATTTTTATTAATGAACTTCAGCAGCAGCATAAGTGGATACTAAATGCTACTGTAGACGGACAATTGATGGCTAAAACTCCGCAAGAAAATATAAACACCCATTCTTGAAACATAAGCATGAAGCAAAATTTTCTCCTTAAACTGAAAAGTTCATTCTCTTTCTTTCAAAAATTTCAAAATCTCTCTTCACTTTCATCATGAATTTTTGAAGTTCATCAAGGAGAGGAAAGGAAGTCTCAAGGTAGAGCAACAACTCCAAATTTCGCGAAGGCCACCACCCAGACAAGGTGGAATGCTTGAATTAAACCCATCTGATGCTATTCTGGCCCAACACAAATTGCTTCAAAACCAGTTAGAAGAGGTCACCCAAAAGCTTAATGATCTACCAAAGCTATTCCGGGAAACCTCAAAGAAGTGAATTTGTGTTTTCTTTTCATCATAGAAAATTATGGGTGGCAAAAAGTTGCTCAACCAAAGAAAATGTTTTCTTTGGATGTAGTCAAACAATTTTTTGCCATCTCAATCACTTCAAGTGAGGCAAGGAGAAATGAATTTGTAGATGTGACAACTGCAGTGAGGACCATAATGCCAACATCTGCCAAAATGAGGAGGTAAATTTTGTTGCGAATCCGAATCCTCCAAGGCAAAACTTTCAAGGAAATTACCCTCAAAGGGGTAATAATCAATTGCAAAAGAATCAGCCTTGGAGACAAGACCCTCCTCAAAGACAAAACTTCTACCCTCGAAATAATCAATACCAGCATCCTACTCAGGACAAAAGCATAAAACTGGAGGATACTCTGAACCAGTTTATGCATATGACCATGGCTAATAGTCATGAAGAAGAGTATGTTAGGAAAAGTCTATGTTTGGAGAATTTGGAGTTCAACATGTTTGGGTCAATTTTCAAATTTTGTATGACTCAACAAAACCAAATATGGGCAAGCTTCATACTCTCCAACATATGGCCTTCCTTACATGTTTCGGATATCCCTCTTCCTAAAGCAAAGCTAATTTGGTCCATCTATGATGAAGACTCCATTGATATTGTTGCAGTAATCTCAGATGCTATTTGGGATTGCATCAACAAAGGAATCCCTTCAATTATTCTTCCATCTTTTATCACTGACTTAGGCAACCCAGTATATTTTGAGATAAAATATTATAATTCCCTTTTCTACATTTTATCCTTTTGTCTAAATTTTGTTTTTAAAAGTAAAATTATATTTGTAGGGATAAAAAAAAATTTAAAACTTTTGAATAAAGAGAAAAATGTTATTTTCAAAAAAATGGGTTATTTGGCCAAAATGTAGAAATGATGGCCCTCAAAACCGAAATCAACCATGCTTTTGTCACCATTGCAAAGAAAAATCCCTTTCCTAAGCTCAATCTGAGCTTAAAAATAAATTTGGTGACCTAAACCCAAAGCAAACTAGTGAAATTAGGAGGACCATGAGTTCTAAGGTAGATGCCATGATAAAGGAACAACAAATGCAAAATTCACAACAAAAGGCAATCTATCGTGGGATTAAAGGCATGTACAAAAGTTTTATATAGTCAAAGTCTTGGTCAAAACGCATGACTCGGTCAAGCCTGGTCCTTTGATCCACCGCCCAACATGGAGTACCACGCACTCAGTGTGGGGACCATGCGCTCAGCGCATGTCTAACCAGGTCAGCTCCTTGGAACAAAAAATCTTTAAAAAACGAGTTTGTCTTAAATTTTTTGACCGAAAAAGGGAGGATCCTATGAAGAATTTGTAGCAATGACAAAATGGCCCAGGGGGAGATCTCCAGAATCAAGTGAAGAAGAAGAAAGGGACAATGATGAAGAACGAGAAAAAGACCTTTCGGTGTTTTCTATCCCTAAAAATTTTAAAATTTCATATTTTGTTGCAATTTATCTATGTCATTTCTAAATTATGTTTTTAAATTATGTTGTCTTCAATTAACCTTAATAGATTGTCTTTTTGTTTTATTAAGTCATGATTTTTAGTTCAAGTTAAACAAAAATTTTAAATCACATCAAGTAAAGCCCAAAATATTTTTTTAAGGCTTGAGGACAAGCCTTCATTTAAAAAGGGGGGACAAGACTTGATGTAATTTAATACTTTTTTTTACTAAATAGTGTAAATATGTAAAAAGTAGATTTGTTTGTTCAAAAAGCTCAAAAAAATTTCAAAACCGAAAACCAAATGGCTAAAACATAGCATGATCACATGATTAAAAATGTTAAGCATACTTTAAATTAAGCTTTGTTTGAGCAAAATGAGATGTATGCTAAAGTTTTGTGAAAAAAATCTCATAATGTCATAACTTGAAAATTTTTGCAAATTGAAAATCAATTTTATGTAACAAGTTCTTTGCAAATATTTTTTATCAAAAAAGTGTGGATCCCAACCTTGTGAGGGAGTGTAAGCCAAACACAATACTTATGTGAGTTTAGTGAGAAACTTTTTGATTTTGCACAATTGATTTGTTTTGAATCTTTCTTTACTAGGTTGCACACAATTTGATAGAATATGATCAAGGCAAGTTCTTTCAATTAGAATGAGCCACTTGACCAAAAATGACCAACCTAAAATAGAAATATCCTTTGTTAACCTCGTTGAGCCTTAAAATAAAAATTTTATTTTCAAAATCAACCATTGAGTCTATTATGGAAAAAACAAAAATAATCTCCGTTACTTTTCTAAGTAAAAAGAGAGCATTTTTCAAAAGGAAGGTTGATGGAAGAAATTAAGTTCGGGGGAATGGTTGGCCAAGTACCAAAGTGTTCAAAGAAAAATTCTCAATCTTTTTACAAATCAAAAAGAAAGTAAAGTTCCAAAAAAAAGGAATGAAAAGAGATTGAGAAAATTAAGTACACAAAAAAAGGTCAAGAAAAAGAATGGGGGAAGGAAAAATGGAAAAAAAATTGAAAGGAGTATATGTTTTTAATGAAAAATTAATTTCCGCTCACTTTTAATTTTAACAGTATCGTTGAAATATCTTGAAAAACCAATTTCCTTTGATAGCCAAGCCTCATTACAATCTAAATAAGACCTTAGTGATTCTTGAAAATTTTGTTCAATCAAAGTAAGTGTTAAAGATGAAAAACAAAATCAAATTCTTGCAAATCAAACAAGTTGAGTTTTGAGTGAAACACTT